>NC_030683.2:125444008-125739008 GCF_000004195.4 Xenopus tropicalis | reverse complement strand
TGGTTTAGCAGACCCGGAAGGTTTAGCAGATGACTGGAAGAGATAAGACAAGACTCTGTAAATAACAAGAATCCTGCCCAATGAGTCAGTTTATACTGAGCCCTATCAGTTTCCCCTTTACAAACCAATAACATGAGTTGACTACAATTTTCCAATGAGCAATTTATTGTTTTTACCCTTTAGCTCAACCCACTCAAAGACCTGTAAGTGTAACAAACACTAAGCCTATGAGCAATAACCCCAGTAGTGCGCTGGTTAATATTGTGCTGGGTCCGTCTCTTCCTCGAAAGTCCCCCCCAATGAATGCAGCACTGCCTGCGCCCCCAATGCCTCCCAATGAATGCAGCACTGCCTGCGCCCCCAATGCCCCCCAATGAATTCAGCACTGCCTGCGCCCCAATGCCCCCCAATGAATGCAGCACTGCCTGCGCCCCAATGCCCCCCTTTTATCTGTTCATTGCTTTGTTCTGTTGAGACAAAGTCACATTCTGTTCCCGTTAGTGGCCAATGGGATCAGTTGGGTTGTTTCCAATACAGCAGGTTGGACTTAACTAAGTTCCTCTTCTTCTTTTACTTTCTGAATTAACGGTTTTGGTGCCAGAACATACAATTCATTTCGCAGATAGAAAGTTCCGTTTCGTCAGCTCATTTTTGCAAACATGTTGTTTTTGCCCTCATTGTAATTTTGTGAGTTTCTGTTCAACAGTCATTTCTACCCTGATCCCATCAGCTCTGGTGTCTCTCACTTAGCAGCACCCTGCGATCCTCAACTTTATTGCTAAACATAATCTACTCTTCCATTGTGTCCTGGGCTACTGAGTCATGTAAGTCCCATTCAATACAGTTCCTGTATATACACACTGTTTGGGGGGGGGAATTCTCTTGTACTCTTTTCTCTGTAATAATAAAACAGTACCTGTACTTGATCCCAACTAAGATATAATTACCCCTTATTGGGGCAGAACAGCCCTATTGGGTTTATTTCATGGTTAAATGATTCCCTTTTCTCTGTAATAATAAAACAGTACCTGTACTTGATCCCAACTAAGATAGAATTACCCCTTATTGGGGGCAGAACAGCCCTATTGGGTTTATTTAATGGTTAAATGATTCCCTTTTCTCTGTAATAATAAAACAGTACCTGTACTTGATCCCAACTAAGATATAATTACCCCTTATTGGGGGCAGAACAGCCCTATTGGGTTTATTTAATGGTTAAATGATTCCCTTTTCTCTGTAATAATAAAACAGTACCTGTACTTGATCCCAACTAAGATATAATTACCCCTTATTGGGGCAGAACAGCCCTATTGGGTTTATTTCATGGTTAAATGATTCCCTTTTCTCTGTAATAATAAAACAGTACCTGTACTTGATCCCAACTAAGATATAATTACCCCTTATTGGGGCAGAACAGCCCTATTGGGTTTATTTAATGGTTAAATGATTCCCTTTTCTCTGTAATAATAAAACAGTACCTGTACTTGATCCCAACTAAGATATAATTACCCCTTATTGGGGGCAGAACAGCCCTATTGGGTTTATTTAATGGTTAAATGATTCCCTTTTCTCTGTAATAATAAAACAGTACCTGCACTTGATCCCAACTAAGATATAATTACCCCTTATTGGGGCAGAACAGCCCTATTGGGTTTATTTCATGGTTAAATGATTCCCTTTTCTCTGTAATAATAAAACAGTACCTGTACTTGATCCCAACTAAGATAATATTAGATGGGATGTCCCATTGGATTGTGTAATTTCCCCCACATTTAGGGATACTTACTGTAGGTGGGCACTCCCTGCTCTGTGTATTTGTGTTTATATACATATAAATGAGTATTAGACAGTAGGTTACGATGGGTAAATTATTGTGTCCCTAGAATGGCTCCTTTGTTTGTTTGTGTTTTTACCTAGCAACTGGACTTCCCTTTGTTCTATTAGACCGTAAACATTTGTTTACACCAAACTTACTTTTGAAAAGGAACTGACAAGAGTTTCTATGAAAAAAAATCTTTCTCACTTACCTAAACAAAGCAGGTTTCGAATCCTTGTTGGTACAGTTCAAATTATTTTAAGCTTTAAAGGAGAAGGAAAGCCATTTTGGCATTTTACTGCCAATTGATTCGCCACATTAGTGCCACCTAGAACCCTAAATGTGTTCTGCAGAAAGCTTTACCATACCTGAGTAAACAGCTTTAGAAGGTTTCTCTGTTTGCTTAAGATAGCAGCTGCCATTTTAGCTTGGTCTTTGTAGCTTCCTGCTGCAGCTCTAGTCGTTCTAGCTCAGATCACACATTCCTAAAGGAGGGGGAGGGAGTTCTTCGCTTTCTGATTGGAGAGGGGAGCAGGAGAGGGGAGAGAACTGCACAGACTCTGGCCCCTGGTATTAAAGCTGTTTCTGAGAGAGGAAGTCAGACCCTGTAACATCATATTTACAAAAAAAGAGACAAGAAACCCAGTGTTTCTTTTGATAGAGGACTCAGCATTACTATAAGTGCTTATGGCTGTATTTATATTGCCCTTTCTAAGCTTACTGAGTTTTTACCTTTTCTTCTCCTTTAATGGAAATCAGTGGGACTATATTATAACTGTACGTAATATTTAGTTGATGCAGTTTCTTGTAGTCCAACATCCTTATAACAGATGCTCACCAATCAAAGGGTACCAACCACCTATCTTGCCCATTGAAGTATCAGTCCTATTCCCTGTTAGAGAGTCAAGAAATAGCTGAAAGCCCTAATCCAGAACAACCCCCTAATAACTGTTATGGACCCCAATTCATTAGCTCAGTAGGTACCTTCTCTAGGGGGTAGGGGAACCACAAGAATCAGGGGAATGATCTTCACTATGGCCTCCCATTAAACAACATGTTCTCTTTATCTATGGAGAGGGACCCAAGAGACAGACTCCTCATGACTACAGTTATATAGTGCGTTGTGGGTGTCAGTTGGGGTGCCCCCAGCACCCCAACACCTGGTTCACTAGTGAGGCTGCCAGAAGTTCTTCCCAACAGCTTTGTCTACCAAGGGAAACTGCTTCAAAGCAAGCATCTGATTGGTTGCTATAAGTAACTAACTCCACCTTTGATCTTTTTGGAAGGTATCACTGCTGAAGAAGTGCTTTTAAATTAAGGATGGCAGCCCTGTATCTTGGCGCAATATCATTACTTCTGGCAGTGGGTAAGATTTACACCTGTGTTTTCCATCCTCCATGTATTTAGAAATGCTTAATATTGATTTGGAAGGTGCTTGTGAGAAGATAATGATCTTTTTCCGATTTATAGATTTGTAGTCGTGTTTTTTTTCGAGATTTTCTATGCTTCCAAATACTGTAGCTAAAAATATGAATTCAGCAATTCGCCAACTAACACTTGCTGAGATTATGTAGAAGTCAATGGCAGAGGTCCTGTCTCTTTCTTTGAAGACCCTTCTCTTGTCTCAAAACTTTAGACGTTTCAGATTTTTTGCGACTTTGACTTTTTTAATTTAGACTTTTTGACATTCATGGAAACGAGTTTATCAGGGGCACGTTTACTAAAACTTTATAATTGCTCTTTATTTTTTTTATTTCTGGGTTCCAGGCATATCTGCAGTGGAAAGTTCTTCCACCCCATTGATAATCAGCGATTTAAAAAGCTGTGATAAAATCAATTTTTGTCTACAATCATTGCTTGTATACCCATCTTTACCTCTTTATGCCCAGCTGAGTTACCCCTGACATCTAAATGCCCTTTCTTTTCTTGCATTGAGAACATATCTCATACTACTAAATCACCTACAGAAAACAACTAGCTCTGGCACTGGTTAGGCTTTGGTCACCAGGTTTACTTTCCCCCTTCTGTTCCTGATCTATATTCTCATGACTAAAGGTTCCCATACACGGGCCGATAGTAGCTGCCGATTCGGCAATTAATTGGCCAATTGGCACGTGTATGGGCACTCCCGCTGGCCTGCTGACCAATATCTTGCCTGAAATCGGCCAGATCTCGATCAGCAGGTTAGAAAATTTGGTCGGATCGTTGATGCAGTCCCCAGACCAACTTTGCCTATACCCACCGTCATTCGATTGTTTGGCCCTGGGGCCCTGGATTCTCCCGATATCGCCCACCTGTAGGTGGGGGATATCGGGAGAAGATCCACTCACTTGCCACATCCCCAAGCAAGCGGATCTGCCAGTGAATAGGGACCTTAACTGAAAGGAAAAGGGAGGCTGCTCCAGGGTTTGCGCATCCCAACAGATTTGCCAGATTGTGTGAAGAAGATGGGAGTGTGAACTCTGGATTGGCGGTTCTAGGTGAGGCTGATCTCTCTAACAGCCGGGAGACCAGTTTCACTAGTAGTGGTGGGGAGGAGAGCAGAGCTAGGCCTAAACAGATGGTGGTTATAGGGGATTCGATCATTAGGAAAGTGGACAGGGTAATCTGTCAAGCGGATCGCTTCAACCGGACAGTTTGCTGTCTTCCTGGTGCCAGGGTTCGGCATGTGGTTGATCGGGTTGACACATTATTGGGAGGGGCTGGGCAAGACCCGGCTGTCTTGGTACATATCGGTACTAACGACAAAATGAACGGTAGGTGGGGGACTTTAAAGAGTGAGTTCAGGGATCTAGGCTCTAAGATTAGGCAAAGGTCCTCCAATGTCATTTTTTCGGAAATTTTGCCGGTGCCGCGTGCAAGTTTAGGGAGACAGCGGGAGCTTAGGGAGCTAAATGCGTGGCTAAAGTCTTGGTGTAGGAAGGAAGGGTTTGGGTTCCTAGAGCACTGGGCTGACTTTTCCTTGGGGTACAATCTATACAGCCCTGACGGATTGCACCTCAATGGAAGGGGGTCTGCTGTGCTAGGGGAGAGAATGGTTAAGAGGTTGGAGGAGTGTTTAAACTAGACAAGGGGGGGGTGGGTGAGCTAGAATTCCATGGGAAAATTAGTGTAGACGGGGTAGGGGACTAGCAAAGGGTTGTGGGGGAGGAGTGAGGGGGGCATATAGTTTATCAGATAAGGAGCTTCCGTTACAAGGAAAGCAGTCTCATAATTGCCTTAGCTCTAATTCTCCCTTAGCTAATGTAAACATCAGAGGGAGAAGTAATAATCTCCGCTGCATGCTGGCTAATGCGCGTAGCTTGTCGGGTAAATTAGGGGAGCTGCAAGCTATTGCATGTATTGAAAATTATGATTTAATAGGTATCACTGAGACCTGGTGGGATGATAAATGCGACTGGGCTGTGAATTTAAATGGGTATACACTTTTTAGGAGGGACAGAGAGATTAAAAAGGGTGGAGGGGTTTGTCTTTACGTAAAGTCAGACTTAAAGCCATGTAATAAAGACATTACCAATGAAAACGTCGAATCTCTTTGGGTAGAAATTTCAGTAGGGCTGAAGGTCACAAAGAAAATGATCATTGGTGTATGTTATAAACCACCCCGTATAGATGAGGGGGATGAGGCCCAGCTATTGTTGCAAATGGAGGAGGCTTCAAAACTGGGTCAAGTTGTTGTTATGGGGGACTTTAATTATCCGGACATTGACTGGAGTAATGGGGTGGCTAAGTCAGAAAAAGCTAGTAGGTTTGTAAATATGCTAAATGACAACTTTTTATTTCAGGCAGTTCAAGAACCCACTAGGAATGACGCTATTTTGGACCTGGTGATTTCTAATAATAATGAACTTATCTCTAACATTTGTGTGGGTGAGCATTTGGGGAACAGTGATCACAACATGGTCTCCTTTGAGATAATGCTGCAGAGACAGCGCTATAAGGGAGTAACTAAAACACTCAATTTTAGACGTGCAGACTTTGCCAGTATAAGGGCATCTCTGCAATGTGTCAACTGGGAAAGGCTTTTCATGGGGTTAGACACAGAAGGAAAATGGAACATCTTTAAAACATTGCTTTGTAGGTATACGCAACAGTATATCCCCCTAGTAAGCAAGGAGAGGCATCGCAAAGCAAAACCTTTATGGCTGAATAAAAGTGTTATTGTCGAGGTTGGTAAGAAAAAACGTGCTTTTAGGGCATTCAAGTTAGCTGGGACAGCAGAAACTTTCATCAGGTACAAGGAAGCAAATAAAGCATGCAAAAAAGCTATCAGGCAAGCTAAAATAGAGATGGAAAGGGATATTGCTGCTAGGAGTAAAAAGAATCCAAAATTATTTTTTAATTATGTGAATAGTAAAAAAATGAAGCAAGAAGGGGTGGGAACTTTATTATCACGGGGGGGTACGTTGGTTGATGAAAACGGGGAAAAAGCTGAAATTTTGAACTCTTATTTTTCATCTGTCTATACATCTGAGGAGCCAGATAATGAAGGCTTCCCTTGTAATATGCCCAGTTCTAGTAATTTAGCTACTGACGCATGGGTCACTCGGGAGGAAATTCAAAAGAGACTTGAACATGTAAAGGTAAACAAAGGTCCAGGGCCGGATGGGATTCATCCCAGGGTATTAAATGAGCTGAGCGCTGTGATTGCCAAACCTCTTCACTTAATTTTTCAGGATTCATTGAGGTCTGGCATGGTGCCAAGAGACTGGCGGATTGCTAATGTGGTGCCGTTATTTAAAAAGGGATCCCGTTCTCAGCCTGAAAACTATAGGCCTGTTAGTCTGACATCAGTAGTAGGAAAACTTTTGGAAGGGGTAATAAGGGATAGGGTACTTGAATACATTGCAGTTCACAATACTATTAGTTTGTGCCAGCATGGTTTTATGCGTAACAGATCTTGCCAGACTAATTTAGTTGCCTTTTATGAGGAGGTGAGTAGGAACCTTGATGCTGGAATGGCAGTTGATGTCATCTACTTGGACTTTGCTAAAGCGTTTGATACAGTACCTCACAGAAGGTTAATGATCAAATTAAGGAATATTGGCCTAGAACATAATATTTGTAATTGGATAGAGAACTGGCTGAAGGATAGAGTACAAAGAGTGGTTGTAAATGGAACATTTTCTAATTGGACCAGTGTGGTTAGTGGAGTACCGCAGGGGTCAGTCCTTGGGCCTTTGCTGTTTAACTTGTTTATTAATGACCTGGAGGTGGGCATAGACAGTATTGTTTCTATTTTTGCTGATGACACTAAATTGTGCAAAACTATAAGTTCCATGCAGGATGCTGCCGCTTTGCAGAGCGATTTGACAAAATTAGATAACTGGGCAGCAAACTGGAAAATGAGGTTCAATGTTGATAAGTGCAAAGTTATGCACTTTGGTAGAAATAATATAAACGCAAACTATCTACTGAATGGTAGTGTGTTGGGGGTTTCCTTAATGGAGAAGGATCTAGGGGTTTTTGTTGATAACAAGTTGTCTAATTCCAGGCAGTGTCATTCTGTGGCTACTAAAGCAAATAAAGTGCTGTCTTGTATAAAAAAGGGCATTGACTCAAGGGATGAGAACATAATTTTGCCCCTTTATAGGTCCCTGGTAAGGCCTCACCTTGAGTATGCAGTGCAGTTTTGGGCTCCAGTCCTTAAGAAGGATATTAATGAGCTGGAGAGAGTGCAGAGACGTGCAACTAAACTGGTTAAGGGGATGGAAGATTTAAACTATGAGGTTAGACTGTCGAGGTTGGGGTTGTTTTCTCTGGAAAAGAGGCGCTTGCGAGGGGACATGATTACTCTGTACAAGTACATTAGAGGGGATTATAGGCAGTTGGGGGATGTTCTTTTTTCCCATAAAAACAATCAACGCACCAGAGGTCACCCCTTTAGATTAGAGGAACGGAGCTTCCATTTGAAGCAGCGTAGGTGGTTTTTCACGGTGAGGGCAGTGAGGTTATGGAATGCCCTTCCTAGTGATGTGGTAATGGCAGATTCTGTTAATGCCTTTAAGAGGGGCCTGGATGAGTTCTTGATCAATCAGAATATCCAAGGCTATTGTGATACTAATATCTACAGTTAGTACTAGTGGTTGTATTTATAGTTTATGTATGTGAGTATAGATTGGTAGGTGTGGGTTAGGTGTGCTGGGTTTACTTGGATGGGTTGAACTTGATGGACACAGGTCTTTTTTCAACCCTATGTAACTATGTAACTATGTAACTATGTAACTATGAGAGCGACCCAGGAGAGTGAATTATTCTTCTACCCAGATCTCCATACAACTGGGGAAGTCTTATTAACCTGTCACTTAGAGTCACACTACATTACAGTAGGTATGCCCTAGGGCAGGGATCCCCAATCTTTTTTTACTCATGAGAAACACTCAAATGTAAAAAGTGTTGGGGAGCTACACAAGCATGAAAAAAGTTCTTTTGGGATGGCAAATAAGGGCTGTGATTGGCTATTGGAGAGTGACTTATTCTTCTACCCAGATCTCCATACTACTGGGGAAGTCTTATTAACAGTCAGTTGGGGTCACACTAAAAACTCCATTACTACATTACAGTAGGTATTCCCTAGGGCAGCGTTTTTCAACCACTGTTCCGCGGCACACTAGTGTGCCGCGAGATGTTGCCTGGTGTGCCGTAGGCAGGGCACCAATGTACTAGGGGGGCACTGCTCTTGGCACCAATGTACTAGGGGGGCACTGCTCTTGGCACCAATGTACTAGGGGGGCACTGCTGCTGGGCACCAATGTACTAGGGGGGCACTGCTCTTGGCACCAATGTACTAGGGGGGGCACTGCTGCTGGGCACCAATGTACTAGGGGGGCACTGCTCTTGGCACCAATGTACTAGGGGGGGCACTGCTGCTGGGCACCAATGTACCAGGGGGGCACTGCTGCTGGGCACAGAGTTAAATTTTTTAACATTTTCTAATGGTGGTGTGCCTCGTGATTTTTTTCATGAAACAAGTGTGCCTTTGCCCAAAAAAGGTTGAAAAACACTGCCCTAGGGCAGGAATTCCCAACCTTTTGGGGAACCCTGCACTAGGGCATACTTAACCAACCAACCTAACACTGGTTAGGCTTTGGTCACTGGTTTACTACACCAGGTTTACTTTCCCCTTTCTGTTTCTTATCTATATTCTCATGACTTACTGAGAGGGACCCAGGAGAGCAAATTATTCTTCTACCCAGATCTCCCTACTACTGGGGAAGTCTAAAAACTCCATTACTACATTACAGTAGGTATTCCCTAGGGCAGGGACACTCAACCTTTTTTTACTCATGATCCACACTCAAATGTAAAAAATGTTGGGGAGCCACACGAGCATGAACAAAGTTCTTTGGGGATGCCAAATACGGATTGTGATTGGCTGTTGGTAGCTCTATATGGACTACTAGCCTGCTTGGAGTAAAACTGTCTCTCTGGACTTCCAAAACTTGTCTCCAAGCCAGAAATGTAAAAATGGCACCTACTTTGAGGCCGTTGGGAGCAACATCAAAGGGGGCGATGAGCAACATGTTGCTAATTATCCAATGGTTGGAGATCACTGCCCTAGTGTCGGCCAATATGCCTGCCTTAAGAGCACACCCTCATGGTAGGTTGGTTTCTTCTTCTCCGTATTCTCTCCTTGTCACTAATAGAGGGTACAAACACTCGGTAGGAAGCCATGATACTATATTTTTCAATTCAATGCTTTTAGCAATACATTTTCTTGTATTTTCATCCCCAGTTAACACGCTCTCGGATATCAGTGTATACCAAGTACCCTTTGCTTCAGGGCTCGTCGGCTCCACTGTCAACTTGACGTGCCTTTTAATCGACCATGAAAAGCAAGTCAGCAGAGCACATCCCTACTGGATATTGCAGAAACCAAACCAACCGGAAGTGACGTTGTACCCTGTCAAGCCCAGGGAGGCGACCCGTGCTGAGCTCAGCAATGAGAAGGAATGGAAAGACATGTCAATATCCTTCTCCAATCTACAGCTCTCGGACACAAATGTATATATATGTCGTATATCGGTGCTTAAAGGGGCAGACCCCCTCTACATTGCAGGAAATGGGACAATGCTCTATGTTCATGGTAGGTTCAATGGAGGTAATGTTGCAGTCAGAGAGCTAGTGGCTAGCAAATAATGTTTATTGAAGGATTATTCTATAAGCAGAGCTAGTATCAACTGTACAGAATTGCAACAACAAAGCCTGAGTGAGATGATTTTCTTTATATCTTTTCATTTTAAAACTTCAAAGAACATACAGTATAGCAGTCCTTATAGTGTCTCAGCACTCCCAAAGGGTTGGATTTATCATTTTGCGAGGGGACATGATTACTTTGTACAAGTACATTAGAGGGGATTATAGGCAGTTGGGGGATGTTCTTTTTTCCCATAAAAACAATCAGCGCACCAGAGGTCACCCCTTTAGATTAGAGGAACGGAGCTTCCATTTGAAGCAGCGTAGGGGGTTCCTCACGGTGAGGGCAGTGAGGGGGTTGGGGAATGCCCTGCCGGGGGATGTTGGGTAGGGGGTTCCTCACGGTGAGGGCAGTGAGGGGGTTGGGGAATGCCCTGCCGGGGGATGTTGGGTAGGGGGTTCCTCACGGTGAGGGCAGTGAGGGGGTTGGGGAATGCCCTGCCGGGGGATGTTGGGTAGGGGGTTCCTCACGGTGAGGGCAGTGAGGGGGTTGGGGAATGCCCTGCCGGGGGATGTTGGGTAGGGGGTTCTTCACGGTGAGGGCAGTGAGGGGGTTGGGGAATGCCCTGCCGGGGGATGTTGGGTAGGGTGTTCCTCAAAGTGAGGGCAGTGAGGTTGGGGAATGCCCCGCCGGGGGATGTTGGGTAGGGGGTTCCTCACGGTGAGGGCAGTGAGGGGGTTGGGGAATGCCCTGCCGGGGGATGTTGGGTAGGGGGTTCCTCACGGTGAGGGCAGTGAGGGGGTTGGGGAATGCTCTGCCGGGGGATGTTGGGTAGGGGGTTCCTCACAGTGAGGGCAGTGAGGGGGTTGGGGAATGCCCTGCCGGGGGATGTGGGGTAGGGGGTTCCTCACGGTGAGGGCAGTGAGGGGGTTGGGGAATGCCCTGCCGGGGGATGTTGGGTAGGGGGTTCCTCACGGTGAGGGCAGTGAGGGGGTTGGGGAATGCCCTGCCGGGGGATGTTGGGTAGGGGGTTCTTCACGGTGAGGGCAGTGAGGGGGTTGGGGAATGCCCTGCCGGGGGATGTTGGGTAGGGTGTTCCTCAAAGTGAGGGCAGTGAGGTTGGGGAATGCCCTGCCGGGGGATGTTGGGTAGGGGGTTCCTCACGGTGAGGGCAGTGAGGGGGTTGGGGAATGCCCTGCCGGGGGATGTTGGGTAGGGGGTTCCTCACGGTGAGGGCAGTGAGGGGGTTGGGGAATGCTCTGCCGGGGGATGTTGGGTAGGGGGTTCCTCACAGTGAGGGCAGTGAGGTTGGGGAATGCCCTGCCGGGGGATGTTGGGTAGGGGGTTCCTCACGGTGAGGGCAGTGAGGGGGTTGGGGAATGCCCTGCCGGGGGATGTTGGGTAGGGGGTTCCTCACGGTGAGGGCAGTGAGGGGGTTGGGGAATGCCCTGCCGGGGGATGTTGGGTAGGGGGTTCCTCACGGTGAGGGCAGTGAGGGGGTTGGGGAATGCCCTGCCGGGGGATGTTGGGAGGGCAGATTCTGTTGATGCCTTGAAGAGGGGTTTGGATGAAGGGCAATATGGCAATTATAGTGCTAGTATTCTCAATGATGAATTATTTGGCACCTGTTATTGTTTTTTTTGGATAACTCCTTTACAATACTAGGGGGCACTGTGGGACAGTTTTATTTAGGGTTTAAATCCTGCTTACTTCAATGGCTCTCTTGTGTCCACATAGACTGTGCAAAATAAAAAATATCTGTAATATAGTTAGGCAAAAATGTAATCTATAAGGGCTGGAGTGGGCAGATGCCTAACATAATAGCCAGAACACCACTTCCTCATTTGAATCTGGCCTGGCTCACAAACTAACTGACAGTTAAGTCCCATATGCCCCCCCCTAAAGTCACTGACTTACTAAGAGGTTAGAGAGCTGAAAGCAGGAAGTAGTGCTCTGGCTATTATGTTAGACATCTGCCCACTCCAGCCTTTATAGATAACATTTTTGCCTAACTAACTATTTTACAAATAATTTTGATTGTGCAGAGTCTGTCTATTTTACCCAGTTTCATTTTTACACTGAACTTGTGGTTTTAGAAGATTTCAGGGTGGTTTTTTAATTTATTTCAAAGGCCAAAAAGATTTGTGGAAAAACGCAAAAACCTGTGGTGGTTTTCATTCTGCAATTTAATTTGTGCTTTTTCAATTCGGATTTTTCAATAAATAACTAGACATTTGTGGTCTTAGTGGAAATGGGTTTAGTCCTGGTTTCAAAAACCTCTGAAACCACGAAAATCGATTTCTCAATAGCATGTTTATAATTGTTGTGATTGGGCTGCTCATTGTTAGCATAACGGGTTATTTATTTTATGCTCAGGTCCAATCCAGATGATTTTCAACAACTCACACGTTATGTGTAAGACACAAGTTCAGATGGCAGAAACCGTCAGCTTGGTTTGGGACTTTGGATTCTGGGAGATGATTCGCGGGGCAGAGTTCCATGATAAACAACCTAATCCGGATGGTTCATTTTGGGTCAGCAGCCATGTTACCCTTCAGTGGCCTTGTCCAGCCATGGGAAATGTGACATTGAGTTGTTTACTCAGAAATAACATGGGATACATCATTGATAAGCAGAGTGCTGAGGTTCCTTGTCCAGGTAAAGAAACAGTTACATGACTTCTGGGAAGGGGAAATCTATACTTGATCCCAACTAAGATATAATTACCCCTTATTGGGGGCAGAACAGCCCTATTGGGTTTATTTCATGGTTAAATGATTCCCTTTTCTCTGTAATAATAAAACAGTACCTGTACTTGATCCCAACTAAGATATAATTACCCCTTATTGGGGGCAGAACAGCCCTATTGGGTTTATTTCATGGTTAAATGATTCCCTTTTCTCTGTAATAATAAAACAGTACCTGTACTTGATCCCAACTAAGATATAATTACCCCTTATTGGGGCAGAACAGCCCTATTGGGTTTATTTAATGGTTAAATGATTCCCTTTTCTCTGTAATAATAAAACAGTACCTGTACTTGATCCCAACTAAGATATAATTACCCCTTATTGGGGGCAGAACAGCCCTATTGGGTTTATTTAATGGTTAAATGATTCCCTTTTCTCTGTAATAATAAAACAGTACCTGTACTTGAGCCCAACTAAGATATTATTACCCCTTATTGGGGGCAGAACAGCCCTATTGGGTTTATTTAATGGTTAAATGATACCCTTTTCTCTGTAATAATAAAACAGTACCTGTACTTGATCCCAACTAAGATATAATTACCCCTTATTGGGGCAGAACAATCCTATCAGGTTTATTTAATATTTAAATAATTTTTCAGTAGACTTTATGTATGGAGATCCAAATTATGGAAAGACTCCTTTACCTGGAAAACCCCAGGTCCCGAGTCTTCTGGATAACAGGTCCCATTCTTTATTACAAAAAGAAACATTTACAGCAATCAGAACTGCTACGCAAACTCCATTCACCCCTTTAGCAAGTCATTTGTGTATTATTTGTGTCCTAATGAAGAAAGGCTTTGAGCCCCACACTTGAGAGTGACTGTAAGGGAAATCTAAAGGGGAAGTAATAAATCCTTCATACAAGAGGCAGTTTGTGCCAAAGAGGGTGCAATAAAGGAACTAGATGAGGAGAATAGGGCTGGGATTGGGAACATGGATCATCATAGAGTGGGTGAAGAAAAGCCCAAATGACAAGGTAGGACAAGGGCCAAATTCACTAGGAAGCTTCTGACTGCAGTCTTGGCCCAGGGGTTAGGGAAGGGTGGTCAGTAACTTGAGGGTTCCTGGTTCAAAATCCAGAAGGAAGCACCCATGAATCCCACCAACAGGCTTGTATAAAAGCATTGCAGACATTATTGTAGGCCAACAGAAGACATAGCCTTACATGTTTCATGCATAAAGTACTGAATCCCAGCCTATGAAATGTCTAAGGCTTTGTCTTCTGTTGGCCTACAATAAAGTCTGCAATGCTTTTATACAAGCCTGTTGGTGGGATTCAGGAGTGCCTGGTGTTTTGGTTGTGGTATGAACCTCCTCTTGTATATTTTGGTGAGATATACCTGTACATTGATCAGCCTTTTCACTAAAATGTTTGAATTTCAAAATCCAGAAGGGCCTTACAGGGATCCCAGAACTTATTAAGCTACAGGCAAGCTGGCACTTACTCAGCAGAAAACCCAGTCTTTGTTTATGTTAAAATCTCAATAGTATCCCGGACAGAAATAGAAGTAGAGTAGAGTTTGGCCTCAGATAGAGGGGAGAAGCCCCACCAATCATGTACATGCTATGGGGGTGCTTGTTTGGAAGTAGAAAGATTTTAAATGAAATTATTCATTGATTTCTTTTGATGCTAAGCTCCAATAGAAATGGATTTCAACAACACGCATGTTACATGTGTAAGTCAAATCCAAGAGGCACAAAATATCAGCTTGGCATGGCACTTTGGACACAACAAAGGGATCCATGGACCAGAGCTCATTAACCAATGGCAGAACCCAGATGGCTCATACTGGATCAGCAGCAGTGTCGCCCTTCACCAGGAAAGGTGCCCAACCAAAGCAAAGGTGACCCTTAGTTGTTCACTCAGGCACAGCTTGGGGTACACCCTTCAGAACCAGAGTATTGAGGTCCCTTGCACAGGTATGTATACTTGTAAATGTGGAGCATCATTGAATTCAAGAACATGTAATAAATGGCATCAGTATGCACAACCACTATGTCTATCTTTGTGCAGTCGCAACTGTTGGTGTTGTGGCAAAAATTTTACTCTGTACAAGTATATTGGTCAGTACAAACTGTTGATCTGAGAGTGGTTATGATCAGTTACTTATGTTGTCATGATAAGTTTCCCTGTCTCCTTTCTTACTCTGCCTACCCTATGCTGCCTGTGTGTGCCATACTCTGCCTGCCGTTCACTGCCTGTGTGTGCCATACTATGTCTGCCCTACCCTGCCTGTGTGTGCCATACTCTGCCTGCCCTATGCTGCCTGTGTGTGACATATTCTGCCTGCCCTATGCTGCCTGTGTGTTCCATACTCTGCCCGCCCTATGCTGCCTGTGTGTGCCATACTCTGCCTGCCTTACACTGCCTGTGTGTGCCATATTCTGCCTGCTCTATGCTGCCTGTGTGTGCCATACTCTATCTGCCCTATGCTGCCTGTGTGTGCCATACTCTGCCTGCCCTATGCTGCCTGTGTGTGCCATACTCTGCCCACCCTATGCTGTCTGTGTGTGCCATACTCTGCCCGCCCTATGCTGCCTGTGTATGCCATACTCTGCCTGCCCTATGCTGCCTGTGTGTGCCATACTCTGCCTGCCCTACCCTGCCTGTGTATTCCATACTCTGCCTGCCCTATGCTGCCTGTGTGTGCCATACTCTGCCTGCCCTACCTTGCCTGTGTGTGCCATACTCTGCCTGCCCTATGCTGCCTGTGTGTGCCATACTCTGCCTGCCCTATGCTGCCTGTGTGTGCCATGCTCTGCCTGCGAGAAGTAAACCTAATTTAGGTTGTTCTGGAAGTTTATTGGCATTTGGAAATAGAAGTTAGTGGGTTCCTAATTTGTATAACTATGTGCTGGGGGTTGTTGTTATACCCACAGGGGAGGAGGAGGAATATGGATTTAGGGATGTGGCTTAATATGACATAATGAACTTTTTTTCACATATGAAAGAATTGTGATATCCCTGTTGTGAGCACCAACCATTTGGGTGTTTGCTGCGCTACCGCCATTAATGTGGGCATGGTCTTAAAAGCTCTTGTGATACCATGAGTGTGTTTAGAAGTGGGTGCAGTTTAAAAAAAGAGGAGTCATCAAAACTGACTTTCGTTATCAACCCTCTACCCCTTAGAGCAAAAAAAAAAATCTGACCCTCGGTACCACAGAAGTTGGACAGCGCCGCTGTAGGTTATAAGCCCTGGTGCAAAATTTGTGATACGGCAAACTTGACAAATTGCTATTATAACTGTTGTTGTATTATTTCCAGGTGCTATAAAATTTAAAGGACACCACCCCGTTCTCTTTTACTGTTTGCTGTTGGGAAGCACATTGCTCATCCTCTTATTGGTGCTGCTCTTGTTCTACAGAAGGAGGCGCGGCCTAAACCCAAGACAGAGACTGAAGGTTCATGTTCCCTATAATGCTGTACGTTAGCGCTCAGCGGCTCACAATACTCTGCCGGTACAGGGGGAACCAATTAAACTTCTCAAGGAGACCCTTTATGTTTGCTTGTTGCATAGCAACGCTTGTGCCTTTCCTTGAGCCATTTCCCTGGTGTGGAACCAACCTCTTTGCCTTTCCCCTCTTGTGATGTATAGACGCAGAGAGTTGCATGGCGCCATTTTATTTATAGTAGAATCAAACAGCCTGAATGACTGCTCATCGCTTGTTTGGAATAGCTAAACTCTGTATCAAACATCCTGGAGTGCAGTAATTGGAACTTCTGTGCAAGCCAAGAGGACGCCATGTTGGATTATATTACAGTATTATAGTGTGACTGGGCTCACTGTGCATATCTACACTGCTTAGCTTCATTGGCGCTCAGTTCAGGAGAGGAGTAGGCATCATCTAGACCAGCGGTTCTCAACCTGTGGGTCGGGACCCTTTCGGGGGTGGAATGGCCCTTTCACAGGGGTCGCCTAAGACCATTGGAAAACACATATTTCTGATGCTCTTAGGAATAATTTTATGGTTGGGGGTCACCACAACATGAGGAACTGTATTACAGGGTCGCGGCATTAGGAAGGTTGAGAACCACTGATCTAGACCATCAAGCAGGGGCGGACTGGGTCAAGGGGCACCGGGAAAACACCTGTTGGGCCCAGACCCAATCCCCAGAGCTCCCGAAGGCTTCTGTTCTTCCTCCCCCAGCAGACCCAAAAGTAACTATATTATACAAGGGCTCAGGGGAGGGGGTTTGGTGGCCAACAGAGGTCCCTTTTGGGGTGTGGGCAAACCGATGGGGGACCTTTTGGGAGGGCCCTGCACCCCCAGTCCAACCCTTCTCTCAAGTTAGGGATAGAATGTACGAGACGCTACAGGACCCTTTCCTTACATAGGACAGGCTGAAGTGGCGTAACTAGATGTTACTGGGCCCCATAGCAAATTACATTTAGGGCCCCAAAACATTGGTAACTAGTGATGGGCGAAGTTCCGCATTTCGCCATTGGTGGATTTTTCGGCAAAACGGGCAACAAAAAATTTGCTGCAGAAAAATTTGTCGCAAGTCCAAAAATTTTCACCCGTGTCAATAGAATTGTCACAAGCATCAAAAGAATTCCCGAGTTTCGCCATTGGCAGATTTTTTTTTTGCGAAATGGGCAACAAAATTTGCAGCAGAAAAATTTGTCCCGAGTCCAAAAATTGTCACCCGTGTCAAAAGAATTGTGGCGAGCGTGAAAAGAATTGTCGTGCGTCAAAAAAGAATTGTCTCACTTGTCAAATGAATTGTTGAGTCAAAAAGGACTGTCTTGCGCCAAACATATTGTCGAGATTATTTTCGCACATAACAATTCTTTTTTGATGCGCAACATTTTCCCCGTTTTGCGAAATTTTTAGCCATTTTGCTAAAAAGATTACCAAATTTTGCGGTGAAGCGAACGGGACAGATTTTCTCATCACTATTGGTAACTGAGCTATTCTACCAAGATATATAATTAAATTGTTCATTATTTAGGACATGGCGTAGGGCGGATATTTTCGGTAGGCTGAAAAACGCTTGCCGAAAATTCCGCCCTACGCCTCCTACTTGTGCCTGCACCCGAATGAATGGAATACGCTCAGGTGCAGGCACATGTAGCCGATATACGCATTAAAATGCAAGAATTTTAAACTCTTTTTATGCGTATTTTGACTACATGTGCCTGCACCTGAGCGTATTCCATTCATTCGGGTGCAGGCACAAGTAGGAGGTGTAGGGCGGAATTTTCGGCAAGCGTTTTTCCGCATGCCAAAAATATCCGCCCTACGCCTCGTCTGACATCAGTCTTAAGATCCCCATACACGTTAAGATTCGCTCGCTTGGCGAGATCACCAAGCGAGCGGATCTTCAGCCGATATCCCCACCTACGGGTGGGCAATATCGGGGAGCGTGTAGGATAGAATTTTATATTGGTGGTAATGGGGCAGTCGGTTTGGGGGCCGCATCAATGAGCCAATGCGGTCCCTGATCCGACTGAATTTTCTAACATGGCCAATGGATATCTTGCCAATTTCAGGCCAGATATTGGTCGGGCAGGCCCCTCGTTTCAGCCCCTACACGGGCCGATAAGCTGCCGAATCGGTCCAAGGGACCCATATTGGCAGCTACAATTGGCCCATGTATGGGGACCCGAAGGCTACTAAAAACCATTTGAACATTATACAAACCCAACAGGATTGTTTAGTATATAGATTTATGCAGCCCAGTTGCCATTCAAATACAAGGCACTGTTTTACTAAAAAAATGGCCTCTTTGGGGGATAACCTTCCTGTAATTCAGGTTTCCAGATAAGGGATCCTATATTTGTACATAGTGGAACTTGTCTTTGCTTTTCAAATAAATAAAAAACATTTACAAGTATTTTTTTTTTTTTACTATTCTTGTGGATATGTTAACTACCCATTTATAGAATTATACTATTTTTATGAGTTATCCACTGTCTCTCCTGTTTTTATTCACTATGTACTTTAACGTCTATGAACCCTGAAGGTACTATAGCTATAAATGTGCATTCTAGCCAATTGGGACTGCTCATTGCACCATCACCTCTTTCCCATTTTTTTTGCCAATTACTATGGCAAATGCCCTTAGGGAGAGGTGCTACCCGGTACCCCAGAATTAAAGCCACTAAAGCTTTGTCTCGTATGATCTCTGATAGGTGAACGCTGCCCGGATGATCCCAGTTGAAATCTATGTTCCATGGATACCGGTTTGTTCCTTGCTCGGAGGACATGTTGGAAAATGTAATGTGCCGGTGTGCGATATTTGCCTGACTATGATGAGAAAATGAGAAGGAGCTGCAGCTCCACTTTTACTTCTTGCTGTTCCAGTTATTCAGGCTGTCGAATAGAACTATTTTATGGCCCCATTGTATGGTAACTGTCTGATTGGTCAGAGAGCCGATGTGTCGAACATACCTTTTGTCTGTTGGTTTAATTAGGAAATTGTTTTTGTTATTTTTTGCACTAAACAGGGCAAAGAGTTAACTGTGGAAGGGGTTGAAGGTAGTTTATCAAACTGCCAGTTCACATATAAACCCTGTGTATAATAAACTCCTCCTTATCTTAAAGCCTGAGAGAGAGAGAATACAATTGGGGGGGGTATAAAGAGGGTTTTGTTTGTACAGAGCTCCATATAGTAAAGGTAAAAACAAAACAATCACCCATTAGTGCTTCATAAGAAACACAAATGAATTACAGTGAAACTATTCATTAAAAGGACGGGTGACGGATGACATTTCCAACACAAGTGCTTATTATTGTGTATATAGGCGTATATCGACCTTGTAAAAGTCAGCGTCGGGGCAGCAATGACAGATTTTGATCATAACTTTAAAATGCAGCCAAAAGCAAATAGAAACGCGACCTGGGGGAATGTGGTTCCCCCTGATAAACATCTTTCAGTCCGACTGTCAGTTACCTGAAACCACATTCTTTCAAGTGTTAGTAGAAAACAAAAGAACTTGTTCCGTGTGTCATTAGCACTTCATGCAAAGCTATGGCTAATAGTCACCCAACTGGATTAGCCACAACTCAATATATGACTCCAAAAAATGCTTTAAAGTTATCAACGCTTATATGGTGTTCAAAAGCACAATAGCAGGTGTTCAAATGCACAATCCATCCTGATTGTTCCAAAGCATGATCCCCTACTAGGTGCTGGAAACCAAGATTTCCTCAAAAGTGTAGTGCCGTTCTGGGTGCTCATCAGCGTGATCCCCTTTTAGGGGTTCAAAATCATAATTTCTTCATGGTTGTTTAAAAGTAAGATTCCTCCTTGGTGTTCAAAAGAATAGTTCCTTTCTTGGCGCTCAACAGTCTGATCCCCCTGGGGGTTCAAAAACATGATTCCATCTTGGCTGTTCAAATGCATGATCCCTCCTGGTTGTTCCAAACTATGATCCCTCCTTGGTCTTCAAAAGCATAGTCCCTCCCTGAGTGCTCATCCCCTCCTGGGTGTTCAAAAGTATAAGCCCCTCCTGGTTGTTCCAAACCAGATCACCTACTAGGCGCTGAAAACCATGATCGCCCCCTGGATGTTCAAAAGTGTAGTGCCTTTCTGGGTACTCATCAGCAAGATCCCCTTTTAGGGGTTCAAAATCATAATTTCTTCGTGGTTGTTTAAAAGTAAGATTCCTCCTTGGTGTTCAAAAGCATAGTTCCTTCCTGGGCACTCAACAGTCTGATCTCCTCCTGGGGGTTCAAAAGCATGATTCCATCTTGGCTGTTCAAATGCATGATCCCTCATGGTTGTTACAAACTATGATTCCTCCTTGGTCTTCAAAAGCACAGTCCCTCCCTGAGTGCTCAACAGCATCATCCCCTCCTGGGTGTTCAAAAGTATAAGCCCCTGGTTGTTCCAAACCATGATCCCCTACTAGGTGCCCAAAACCATGATTTCCTCATGGGTGTTCAAAAGCGTAGTGCTTTTCTGGGTGCTCATCAGCATGATCCCCTTTTGAAGGTTCAAAATCATAATTCCTTTATGGTTGTTTAAAAGTATGATCCCTCCTCGGTGTTCAAAAGCCTAGTTCCTTCTTGGTGCTCAATAGCCTGATCCCCCGGGGGTTCAAATGCATGATTCCATCTTGGCTGTTCAAACGCATGATCCCTCCTGGTTGTTCCAAACTATGATCCCTAATTGGTCTTCAAACGCATAGTCCCTCCCTGAGTGCTCAACAGCATCATCCCCTCCTGGGTGTTCAAAAGTATAAGCCCCTCCTGGTTGTTCCAAAGCATGATCCCCTATTTGGCCTTAAAAGCACAATTGACTGCTGGGTGTTCAAAGGCATAGTTCCTTCCTTGGTACTCAAGAACATGAGCCCCTATTAAACCCTGCCAGGGTGCTTTAAAGTAGAACTCTCTTTTGGTGTTCAAAAGCTGGATACTTTCCTGGTTGTTGGTCAATAGGATGATCCCTTGCATGGTGAGCAAACTCATACCCCCAACCAGTGGTGGTATTTTTACTTACGGCCATGCAACATGGCACATCCATTCATGAGCGTAAGAAAGAGGGGTTCCAGAGTGTGGGGACAAAATAATCAACCAAATAAATCAACTTTGGAAGCAAGCAGTCCATCATTTACATTATTTTGTAACTAGGGGGGCTGATAAAGTAGAGTGTGTTGATAATACAAACTACGTAACCCAATAATAATGAATACCATTTGCCAAGGAAGGCCCAGTTTCAATTCTTCTCTCAGATCCTTGGTAATCTAATTTCTCTGAGCCCTATGGGTGTAGTGACTAAGCCCATAAATTCCACTCATTGAGATGCTAATAACTAGCCGGCTGCACACAGATAATAGCACCGATAACAGAAAACCTGCACAACTTGCCGTTGGGGATTTCAGGCATCAGGAAATGAAGTTCTACATACCTCAATCCCTTCAAAATCAGGAAGAACAACAAAATAACCCTTACTCACAGTGTAAAACAGTGGATCTGGAGCTCAATAGCAGGTATGGTTCCCTTCACCCTGCCCCTGGCAGTTGTAAGTGCTGGGGGCAATTTCTGGGGCAACACCATGGCATAAAGGTTCACAGTTCTACCTCTTACCCCTTCATCTTGCTGGCAAGTAGGTGTTTTTTCTACTTTCTGGCGATCTTTTGTGCACCACCCCTGGAAACATAATGTAATTGGATAAAAGCACCTTGTATAGCCAGCAGACAAGTGCTAGAGCAGTAGTTCTCAACTTTCCCAATGCCGCAACTCTTTAATACAGTTCATGTTGTGGTGACCCCCAACCATCAAATTATTCCTAAGACCATTGGAAATATGTGTTTTCCGATGGTCTTAGGCGACCCCTGTGAAAGGGTTGTTCGACCCCCAAAGGGATCCCAACCCACATGTTGAGAACACAATAAGGGGCTTAAAATTGTGCCCCCTTACTCATTCAGTAAATACTTGGATCCCAGGGGATACCCGCACTCTGTACCTCGTGCCGGATTAAAAGATCTGTGTAAGGTGTAGTGCTCATCTATGGCAGGTACAGGGCAGCCTGTCCTTATTGCCTCCATTCTGGAGTGCAAAGACCTGTGCCCAAGGTGGAAAAGAACCCCCCTATCTGCCTATAATCCCCTCTAATGTACTTTACAAATTAATCATGTCCCCTCGCAAGCGCCTTTTTTATGGAGAAAACAACCTCAACCTCAGTCTAACTTTGCCAGATCTGCACATTGCTACCTTCCAACCAACTCTCCTCATTGAGGGCTGGTAGTACTACTCATCTACTGCATGTGGATAACCAAAGTGAACAATAATAACAATAACAAGTTGACTTCTGTGTGTCATTCATTGGTGACATTTGAGACGCCAGTACATATGCTGAGGACTTCCTATACCAGTCAGTTGTATTGGATTAGTGGAAGAGTACATATGCTGAGGGCTTCCCATACCAGTCAGTTGTATTGGATTAGTGGAAGAGTACATATGCTGAGGGCTTCCCATACCAGTCAGTTGTATTGGATTAGTGGAAGAGTTCATATGCTGAGGGCTTCCCATACCAGTCAGTTGTATTGGATTAGTGGAAGAGTATATATGCTGAGGGCTTCCCATACCAGTCAGTTGTATTGGATTAGTGGAAGAGTTCATATGCTGAGGGCTTCCCATACCAGTCAGTTGTATTGGATTAGTGGAAGAGTTCATATGCTGAGGGCTTCCCATACCAGTCAGTTGTATTGGATTAGTGGAAGAGTTCATATGCTGAGGGCTTCCCATACCAGTCAGTTGTATTGGATTAGTGGAAGAGTTCATATGCTGAGGGCTTCCCATACCAGTCAGTTGTATTGGATTAGTGGAAGAGTTCATATGCTGAGGGCTTCCCATACCAGTCAGTTGTATTGGATTGGTGGAAGAGTTCATATGCTGAGGGCTTCCCATACCAGTCAGTTGTATTGGATTAGTGGAAGAGTTCATATGCTGAGGGCTTCCCATACCAGTCAGTTATATTGGATTAGTGGAAGAGTATACAGTATATGCTGAGGGCTTCCCATACCAGTCAGTTGTATTGGATTAGTGGAAGAGTACATATGCTGAGGGCTTCCCATACCAGTCAGTTGTATTGGATTAGTGGAAGAGTACATATGCTGAGGGCTTCCCATACCAGTCAGTTGTATTGGATTAGTGGAAGAGTTCATATGCTGAGGGCTTCCCATACCAGTCAGTTATATTGGATTAGTGGAAGAGTATACAGTATATGCTGAGGGCTTCCCATACCAGTCAGTTGTATTGGATTAGTGGAAGAGTACATATGCTGAGGGCTTCCCATACCAGTCAGTTGTATTGGATTAGTGGAAGAGTACATATGCTGAGGACTTCCCATACCAGTCCATTGTGATTGGATTAGTGGAAGAGTACATATGCTGAGGGTTTCCCATACCAGTCCATTGTGATTGGATTAGTGGAAGAGTACATATGCTGAGGGCTTCCCATACCAGTCAGTTGTATTGGATTAGTGAAAGAGTATATATGCTGGGGACTTCCCATACCAGTCAGTTGTATTGGATTAGTGGAAGAGTATATATGCTGAGGACTTCCCATACCAGTCAGTTGTATTGGATTAGTGGAAGAGTACATATGCTGAGGGCTTCCCATACCAGTCAGTTGTATTGGATTAGTGGAAGAGTATATATGCTGAGGACTTCCCATACCAGTCAGTTGTATTGGATTAGTGGAAGAGTATATATGCTGAGGACTTCCCATACCAGTCAGTTGTATTGGATTAGTGGAAGAGTATATATGCTGAGGGCTTCCCATACCAGTCAGTTGTATTGGATTAGTGGAAGAGTATATATGCTGAGGGCTTCCCATACCAGTCAGTTGAACTGAAGAAGCTGCTCAGATGAGTAGTGAAACATCTTCAATGATTACCTAACAAGTCCAGTTGCTTTAGATTTACTTATACTAGATATACCATGACCTGGATAAATGAAAATCTTCATAGTCATATTCCCACCCAATATACAATCTCTATTTGGCTATAGCAAGAAACAGTGACCACAGGGAATGGCCAATGTCTGGGCTGAGGTTTCCAACAACCACATTGGATATTCACAGGGTGCCATAATAATAGCTTTACATCTTATTAATATGAAGTCAATAAACCTTATTTAAATAGAATGTCAACCAATCAATAAAGATAATGAAACTGTTCTAGAAAGATACTAAAGGTGCCCATACAAGGGCCGATTCTAGCTGCCGATATGGGTCCCTTAGACTGATTCGGCAGCTGATCGG
This sequence comes from Xenopus tropicalis, assembly GCF_000004195.4. Classification (NCBI taxonomy): domain Eukaryota; kingdom Metazoa; phylum Chordata; class Amphibia; order Anura; family Pipidae; genus Xenopus; species Xenopus tropicalis. The sequence continues at coordinate 125,714,590 of NC_030683.2, read as the reverse complement.
CCCGTGTATGGGCACTACCGATGGGCCTGCTCGACCGATATCTGGCCTGAAATCGAGCAGATATCGATCGGGCAGGTTAGAAAATCTAGTCGGATCGGGGACCCCATCGGCTCGTTGATGCGCTCCCCGGACCGACTTTGCCTATACCCGTCGTTATAATTCGATCGTTTGGCCCAGGGCCAAGTGATCGAATTATCCTGGATTCTCTCGATATCGCCCACCCGTAGGTGGGGATATCGGGAGAAGATCCGCTAGCTTGGTGACATCGCCAAGCGAGCGGATTGGCCCGTGTATGGGGACCTTAACGAGCAATGTACATTATTATGTATAATTATCAGGTTTGTCGGTGCAGAGTACAGTTACAGTCCATAGCCGGCTCCCAATCATGAACGTTCATTAACCCATATCCTACTCATGTTAAACTCGGATCCCCGGGGGAGGGAAGGGGAGAAACAACACAGCGATGAATATTTGATAAATAACTTCCTGTTCCCTTTGTGGTTTCATCTCCCTCCGTCAGTGGAAAAAAAGAACATTCTGTCCCAGATACTGCAGATCCTATCTGAATACTGGTATTTTTCTAAGAAAAGTTGCTTCTGCTGAAAGCCACAAGTGATAGAACTCAGGCACGGTGTTATAGCCCCAGTCCCGGCAGTTTTGCGGTGAGATTTCGCATTTTGCCATCCGAGAATTATTTTTTATTTTTATTTTTTTAAACTGCCACAAAAAATTTCTGTGAAAAAAAAAATTGCCAAAAAAATGCAGCAAAAAAACAAAAAACACCCGTTCAATTCAATGCATTTGGATTGAGAAAAAAATACGGCCATTGACTGTAATGTTAGTGATGAGCGAATTTGTCCCATTTCCCAACCCCGTAAAATTCATAAAACAGTGATTATATTTGATTGGCAAAAATGAGCAATTTTTTTACCCATCAAATTTTTGCGGTGAAACACGTAAATTCACCACAAATCCATACATGCCAAAAAATTGCGATCATCCCTACTGTACTGTATTGGACTGAAAAACTGTGTAGTAGTCTCAAAAAAACCCGTATTGACTTCAATGCATTTCATGAATTTTTTTCAGTTTTTTTTTTTACGTGCATCTTTTTTTTGTGACGCGGGTGAATTTTTGTACCCGTCGAATTCCTTGCACCCTCCCACAAGGTGCCCCACCCATTAAATCCTTACATTGGGCAACGATTCAATAGGTCAATAGGTCTACTGAAACAGAATTAGCTTCGCCGAAATATTCGCAAATCTTTCAAAAGATCCGCGAAACGGCGAAAAATTCGCAAAACGGCGAAAATGCAGTGCGACAAAAAAATTTGTCGCCCGCAGCTATTATTTTGTCGCGCAGCTATTCTTTTGTCGCCCGTGGCTATTGTTTTGTCGCCCGCGGCTATTGTTTCGTCGCGCAGCTATTGTTTTGTCGCCCGCGGCTATTGTTTCGTCGCCCGCGGCTATTGTTTTGTTGCGCGGCTATTGTTTTGTCGCGCGGCTATTGTTTCGTCGCCCGCGGCTATTGTTTTGTCGCGCGGCTATTGTTTCGTCGCGCGGCTATTGTTTCGTCACCCGCGGCTATTGTTTCGTCACCCGCGGCTATTGTTTCGTTGCGCGGCTATTGTTTTGTCGCCCGCGACTATTCTTTTTTGATGCCCACGACAATTTTTTGACGTGCGGCGAATTTTTCCGCGGCGAATTTTTTCATCCATTTCGCGAAACAATCCGCCAAAGGCGAAACGCGGAAATTCACCGCGAATCCATGCCTGCCGAAATATTTCGCCCATCACTAGTGATGAGCAAATGTGTCCCATTTTGCTTCGCCAAAAAATTATTGAAACGGCGAAAGATCGTGATTTTTTTTTTTTGCCTGTGACATTTTTACCCTGCCCGCACCCATTTTGCCATGACCATGCCCATTTTGCCGTGACAAAATGGGCATGGTCGCACAATGAATTTTTCCGCAGCGAATTTTGTTTTCGTTAATTAGGCAAAAAATGACATTCTGGGTTGACTTGTCCTTTAATAAACTAGAAACTAGTCAGTTTCACATGCACATGAACGAAACAATTTTCCCCGGTCAAATCCATGCGATCTCTAATTTTGTAAAATATTTGTGGTTGATAGAGATGAGCGAATCTGTCCCGTTTGGCTTAGCCGAAAAATTAGTGAATCTTTCGAAAAATTCGCGAAACAGCAAAAATGTCGCCTGCGACTATGCTTGTGACAATTTTTGGACTCGTAACTATTCTTGTGACAATTTTTGGACTCACGACTATGCTTGTGACAATTTTTGGACTCGTAACTATTCTTGTGACAATTTTTGGACTCACGACTATGCTTGTGACAATTTTTGGACTCGTAACTATTCTTGTGACAATTTTTGGACTCACGACTATTCTTTTGACGCCCGCATGTGACTTGTAGCAGACAGGCAGTAAGCATACAGTATGTCCCAGCATTTGAGAACATGAAAAAGGGACATAGGTAACTGCTACTGTACGTGAAGTATGGCGGTAACATTTTGACCACACCCACATTTAAAGCACACCCCCAAACTACCATTACCATAAAAAAACAGACATGCCAGTAAGATCACTGCAAAAATGCCCAATGAGCACTACATTAACCCAGACATGCCAGTAAGATCACTGCAAAAATGGCCAATGAGAACACCATTAACCCAGACTTGCCAGTATGATCACTGCAAAAATGGCCAATGAGCACTCCATTGACCCCGGACTTGATGACAAGATCACTACAGAAATAGCTTATGAGCACCCAGTGCTTGGGTGTCACATTGTGCCATGAAATGTTAGGGAGGTGAAAGACAGGGTAACACCATCAGCCACAGAGCAAGAGGCAGGGACTATTTGCCCACCCAGCCCTGGAACCCTGTATTTACCTCCTGTCTATGGTGGCCAGTAAGTACAGAGCAGCACTGTGCCCACAACTTTATGCCCTGCCCTTATGCCAGGGGCCCCTCCTGCTGAACCATTTGACTTGTATGCCTATACCATGGCCATTACTCACTTATATATGAGAAGAAACAGTAGAAATGGAGGAAAGGATAGATAATAGTATGTAAAAAAAAGTAATTAAGAAATTAAAGAAACAGAGAAGGGGAGAGTGGGCCTAAGGTCCAAGGTTCTCTGCTGGGCCCCCCAGCCCGACACAATTCATTTAGGCTGCAAAGCAGGGAGCAGAATGCAAAGCAAAGTCAGACGCCCGTGGGGTTTTACCTGCAGCCTACACATCATTTTGCCTGGAATCAGCTTTTATTTCTCACTTGAAGATTTTCCCACACCGCTTTGCAAAACCGAAACCCCCCCCCCCCAAAAAAAAACCAACCTCACCCTCAGATTCCCAGATGTGTCTTGCAAATTTACCAATAAAATTCTCATAATAAACCTTTGATCTCCGCCCATCGCCTCCCTGAACAGGAAGAGCAGTGAGAGGTGTAAGTAACACTTGGAGGTGGTTTTACAATGTTTCACACGATACAAACACTGTGCCCATCACTAGGGTCAGTATTACACATTAACCAACAATGTACTTGCCAGTAAATTCATATTCCCCAATGTTTTGCCTCCAGTTCACCCCAATTCCATTCCCACTCCGCCTCCATTCTGCTCCGCCTCCATTCTGCTCCTCCCCCATCCTGCCTACTATTTCCACCCCGCAGCTTGCTCTGGTTTTCCCTAACAGTCTAGAAGCCCCTCCCCCTCTGCATCATAGCCTTGTCCATTTTCAGTCCCGCCCCATGCCTCCACGTCATCAGTATAGGACCATGGAAAAGGTGGCAACCCTATACACATTCCTACAATATGCTGGGGGAAAAAAAACTATCCCCCCAGAATGAATACGTAACCAACAGACAGTTTATATTATGTTAAGTGGCCTATTAAAGAATCTCCCCAAACTGGAATATATATATCAGTAACTATTGCCCTTTGCTGTGTGCTCCCTCAGAGATCAGCTGACAGGAAGTGATGCAGCTCTAACTGTAACAGGAAGTAGTGTGGGAGCAAAAGGCAGAACTCTGCCCATTCATTGGCTGATGGGGCCTAGCATGTATGTGTGCCTTGGCTTGTTTGTGTGCACTGTGACTCCTATGATCCCAGGGGGCGGCCCTTAGTACATAAAATGGCAGTTTCCTATTTAGGATTACCCAATGGCACATACTGCTAAATAAGTATATTTATATGAAAATGGGTTATTTAGATGCAGCAGGGTTTTACATATGAGCTGTTTATGCAATATATTGTTATAGAGACCTACTTTGTTTGGGGGGATAGTTTCCCTTTAAGAGGCAGAAGACCCCTCTGTAGATTCAGAGAATAACAGAATCATCTGGAAGCCATTACTTTCAGTCCAGGTGTGATCAAACCAGTTCTCTATCACCAAGTGTAAGAATTACAGTGAGTAGGGAGCTACTTAGCTGTGTAACCCAACAAGAGGGGACTGGTTCTGCCCACCATCGCTGGTTACACCTTCCCCCATATGTAATAAAAGGCATTAAGTTTGCCCGGGAGCAGTAACCCATAGCAACCAATTAGATGTTTGCTTTTAAACAGGTGACCAGTAAATGCTGCCTGTTGATTGGTTACTATGGTTTACTGCTCTTGGGCAAACTTAGTGCCTTTTATTTAGGGATGCACCGAACCCACTTTTTTGGGTCGAACCCCCAAACCCACCCTGACGGATTCTGTCGAATCCCGAACCGAATCCGAATCCTAATTAGCATGCACCGAACCCACTTTTTTGGGTCGAACCAAATCCTAATTAGCATGCACCGAACCCACTTTTTTGGGTCGAACCGGATCAAACCAAATGCAAATCCTAATTAGCATGCACCGAACCCACTTTTTTGGGTCGAACTGGATCGAACCAAATCCTAATTAGCATGCACTGAACCCACTTTTTTGGGTCGAACCAGATCGAACCAAATGCAAATCCTAATTAGCATGCACCGAACCCACTTTTTTGGGTCAAACCAAATCGAACCAAATCCTAATTAGCATGCACCGAACCCACTTTTTTGGGTCGAACCGGATCGAACCAAATGCAAATCCTAATTAGCATGCACCGAACCCACTTTTTTGGGTCGAACCGGATCGAACCAAATCCTAATTAGCATGCACCGAACCCACTTTTTTGGGTCGAACCGGATCGAACCGAATCCGAATCCGAATCCTAATTAGCATGCACCGAACCCACTTTTTTGGGTCGAACCAAATCGAACCAAATCCTAATCCTAATTAGCATGCACGAACCCACTTTTTTGGGTCGAACCAAATTGAACCAAATCCTAATTAGCATGCACCGAACCCACTTTTTGGTGTCGAGCCCCCAAACCCACTCTGACAGCTTCTGCCGAACCCCGAACCAAATTCGAATCCTAATTAGCATATGCAAATAAGGATTGGAAAGTGGTTAAAAATTGCCTTGCGTTGTGTGGAAAATTTTTCCCCCTGACCATTTAACCCTTTCCGAATGCTAATTAGCATATGCTAATTTATGCTAATTATGATTCAGATTCAATTCGGCCGGGACCGTGGATTCACCCAGGACCGAATCCTTAAAAAAAAGCCTGACCTCAGCCTGAATCCCGAGCCGTGTTACAGAAAGAAAAGCCCTACTGTAGCCTGGCAAGGGTGGCAACGTTCAAAACTGTCACACATTTAACCCAAGAACAGCTTCAAGCCATAAAGAAAGATTTAATGTCATTTACGGGAACTGGAATTACCGGACTGGGGCTTTTCACCTGTTTCTGGGACAAAAGAAAGGAATGTTCAGGGAATAAATTAGCCCGATGACTAAGACCAATGGCTTTCATGTCAAATATGACAGTTCCTAATCCCCTGCACAGTTTGTTTTCTGAAAGTGTTCCCTGGGCGTAGGTGGCAGTTACAAAGGCGCTACAGTGATACAAACCACATTCTAAGCATAACTGAACTGTTTATTTGTCATATTGAGGTGACAGCAATCTGTGTGGGTCTGTAGCCCCAGATTCCGAGGGTAAGGCTGCCGCTTTGTCTGATAGTCGACAGTTTAAATAAACGTTTATGAATGTAACAGAAGGTACAGGTGCGTTAAAATGGAGACCATGGAAAGCTCAGTAGGACACAATTCATTGTTACTTGCACCCAAACACATTTCTGCACCCCCATATATTTGCCGGCGGCGCGTCCATCCTGCTTCTTCCGATGAATGGCGCATCTATTGAAGCTGGGGGACCGTGGAGCTGCAGTTAACAAATTTGATCAAAGATGTATTTATCAATAGTCACGATTTGTGATGAGCGAATCTGTCCCGTTTCGCTTTGCCGAAAAATGTGTGAATCTTTCAAAAGATTCATGAAAGGCAAAAAAATGTTGCTTGTCAAAAAAAAAAAATAACAAAATAGTCGCTCGCAACAACACGCGCAACAATGCGTTTGACGTCCGAAATTCTTTTGATGAGAGACAATTCTTTTTGGAGCAAGACAATTCTTTTTGACGTGAGAGACAATTCTTTTTGGAGCGAGACAATTCTTTTTGACATGAGAGACAATTCTTTTACTGAGAGAGACAATTCTTTTTGACATGAGAGACAATTCTTTTTGGGGTGAGACAATTCTTTATGACATGAGAGACAATTCTTTTTGAGGCAAGACAATTCTTTTTGACATGAGAGACAATTCTTTTTGGGGCGAGACAATTCTTTTTGACATGAGAGACAATTCTTTTTGGGGCGAGACCATTCTTTTTGACATGAGAGACAATTCTTTTTGGGGCGAGACCATTCTTTTTGACATGAGAGACAATTCTTTTTGGGGCGAGACCATTCTTTTTGACATGAGAGAATTCTTTTTGGGGCGAGACCATTCTTTTTGACATGAGAGACAATTCTTTTGACGCATGACAATACATTTGCCACTTGCAACAATTCTTTTGACATGGGTGACAATTTTTGGACGCGCAGCGAATTTTTCCACGGCAAATCTTGTCGTTTGTTTGCAAAACGCGGAAATGCGCCGCGAATCCATGCCTGCCAAATTGTTTTCGTCCATTACTATTCACGTTCATTTTTAAGTTGATTTTACAAAAGTTTTGAATTTTGTTTAATTTTTATCCAAAAATGTTCGATTTTGGTTTTCTCAAACAAAAAAAAAATCCCAAAGTTTTGGGAACTGTTTTACAAAAGCTTGGAGAATATATTGCGTTTCTCGAAAAAATTGTGAAATATTTTTGTTTAATTGCCCCTTGAAATTGTTTGTGCAAAAAAATGTGTTTAACTTCCCCTTGAAAATATGTCAAGGACAGGCTGGCTGTCACTGGCTATTCTATTGCTTCATGTTTTTTTGTATACAATAAAACCCCAATATCAAAAGCCTCCATAGGACTTAATGGTTCTCGGCAGGTTAAACTCTTTGTCAGTCTAAAAAAGTCGCATGAACAGCGATCTGTCCCGTTTCACTTTGCCGAAAAGTTTGTGAATCTAACAAAAGATTCGCGAAATGGCATAAAATGAGTGAAACGGCGACAATGTTGCGTGTCCTTTATTTTCTTTGAAGCGGAAGGGCTATTGTCTTTCTGTGGTTTCACAAATATTTGGTTGAAGCAACACGGTTTTGCTCATCACTATTACTGACTGACCCCCCTGATCCACATACTGGTCCCCCTATTATCGATCTCTACTAACCCCGTTTTACAATAGACTCAATTGGGGGAGGGATCGGCAGCTGGGATTGGGTCTGGGTCGGCGGACCCATCGGGTTTTTTCTCAGTCCCACCGGCTCAGTCCGACCCTGCCAGTGCTGGTGTTTGTTACTGGGAAAACATTTACTTTAGATAAAGCCTGGGGCACTGACTTACGTTGCCTTTATAGGGCTAGTGAGATACATTTCCAACAGGGAAATATCAGCTTATCGGTTACAGTTGTACCCGTTGTTCCCACCAACACTCGTTTGTTTCTTATTTCCCTCTTGAAAGGTTCCCCTTTATAGATGGAAACTGAGCAGTAACTGGTTCTTGCCACGTTAGGAAGGGAAATATTTACTAAATGTGCTGAATGTTCAGAGATTTAATCTTTCTCCTTGGCAGCTAACGTAACTCTGCTCAACGCATTTCGCTACGGGCTAATTCCTTTGATTTACTTTCTATTAAAATACGATGTATTGATATCAATACTGCAAACTCCCCACTGCAGAGATGGAAAATATAGTCCCAAAATGTCTTCAGCCCGGCGCCGAGGAGTCGCTCCAGCCTTCTAAACTAAATGTGAATACTGAAGATAATTCAACGATGGTCTGTCTCTGACACATATGGAACACGTATGACAATGGGCAATCAGTAGTGATGAACGAATCTGTCCCGTTTCGCCCTAAAATTTGCGAATCTTCCAAAAGATTTGCGAAACAGCGAAAAATTCATTAAGTGGCAAAAATGTCACACAAAAAAAAATTGTCGCCCGCAGCTATTCTTTTGACTGGCAACTATTTATTTTGACGCCGCAACTATTTATTTTGACATGACGACTATTCTTTGACGCCTGCGACTATTCTTTTGATGCCAGCGACTATTTATTTTGATGCCGCAACTATTTATTTTGACACCATGACTATTCTTTTGACGCCGCGACTATTTATTTTGACGCCGTGACTATTCTTTTGACACTGCAACTTTTTATTTTGCCGCCGCGACTATATTTTTGAAGCGCGACTATTTATTTTGACGCCGTGACTATTCTTTGACGCCGCAACTATATTTTTGAAGCGCGACTATTTATTTTGATGCATGACTATTTATTTTGACGCCGTGACTATTCTTTGATGCCGCAACTATATTTTTGAAGCGCGACTATTTATTTTGATGCATGACTATTTATTTTGACACCGCGACTATTCTTTGACGCCGCAACTATATTTTTGAAGCGCGACTATTTATTTTGATGCATGACTATTTATTTTGACACCGCGACTATTCTTTGACGCCGCAACTATATTTTTGAAGCGCGACTATTTATTTTGACGCCGTGACTATTCTTTGACGCCGCAACTATATTTTTGAAGCGCGACTATTTATTTTGATGCATGACTATTTATTTTGACGCCGTGACTATTCTTTGATGCCGCAACTATATTTTTGAAGCGCGACTATTTATTTTGATGCATGACTATTTATTTTGACACCGCGACTATTCTTTTGATGCCCGACTATTTATTTTGACGCACAACTATTCTTTTGACGCCCGCAACAATTTGTGGACGCGCCACAAATCCATGCCTGGCGAAACATTTCGCCCATCACTAGCAATCAGCAAAGATCCTGCTGTAAATATACAGTCATGTGAGTGCCATTGGGAAATATAGTGACCTGTGTATATTCTGTATTGTTTCCACACAGAGCCCCACCCAACACAGAAACCCCTAATATCCCTATCCCTGTAATCTGTTTCTTCACAAAGTAGGAATAAATCCTATTTTTATATGCTAAAAATCCAGCTGCAAAACAGCTCTTCTCTTTCTGCATCATTTGTAATCCTGGCAGGGGAGGAGGGACTAAAACACTGATGTTACAAATTGTAACAACTTCTCCACAGCTTACAGACAGCATGCAGGAACTACATAACCCACAATGCATTGCATTGCTTGAAATTGTGTTTTCTTTTCAATAAGTTGTGTCTGACTAGTAAAGTATTTTCAGTGGGTCTCTACCCCACTTGCCCCATAATAACAATCAACCAGAATGTGCTGAGGATATTTCCTTATCACGGTTAGTGGAATGCGAGTGTAAGTGAATGCTAGCTGAAGGAATGACATACTGGAATTACCTGTTGAATGACCTTTTAACTAAGTCCAACCAGGAAGAGGCGAAAGAATGTTAATTATATAAGAACACAGGAGAGAAATTTCTCCTTTTTAGTTTGTCCCCATTTCATTTTGTGTGAGGAGCAGAGAGCGACCTGCTGTCCTGTCCCCTCGTACGGCAACCGCAGGTAAGATCCGACACGCCAACATACTAATTTCAAAAGAAATTGTTTGCACAGGGATTTAAATATAAATATGAAGAATTCCAAATTTGTGATTACAATTTAACAGCAAAAATTAGATTTGCAAAATTCATAGATTGCATTTATTTGTGTAGTGCCTGTAAATAACATTTCATAGTTAATTGTTGTACAGGTATCGGACCCCTTATCCGGAAACCCATTACCCATTATCCAAATTAAGGAAAGGCCATCTCCCATTGACTTCATTTTAATCAAATAATTCACATTTTTAAAAGTGATTCCCTTTTCTCTGTAATAATAAAACAGTATCTGTACTTGATCCCAACTAAGATATAATTACCCCTTATTGGGGCAGAACAGCCCTATTGGGTTTATTTAATGGTTAAATGATTCCCTTTTCTCTGTAATAATAAAACAGTACCTGTACTTGATCCCAACTAAGATATAATTACCCCTTATTGGGGCAGAACAGCCCTATTGGGTTTATTTAATGGTTAAATGATTCCCTTTTCTCTGTAATAATAAAACAGTACCTGTACTTGATCCCAACTAAGATATAATTACCCCTTATTGGGGCAGAACAGCCCTATTGGGTTTATTTAATGGTTAAATGATTCCCTTTTCTCTGTAATAATAAAACAGTACCTGTACTTGATCCCAACTAAGATATAATTACCCCTTATTGGGGGCAGAACAGCCCTATTGGGTTTATTTAATGGTTAAATGATTCCCTTTTCTCTGTAATAATAAAACAGTACCTGTACTTGATCCCAACTAAGATATAATTACCCCTTATTGGGGGCAGAACAGCCCTATTGGGTTTATTTCATGGTTAAATGATTCCCTTTTCTCTGTAATAATAAAACAGTACCTGTACTTGATCCCAACTAAGATATAATTACCCCTTATTGGGGGCAGAACAGCCCTATTGGGTTTATTTCATGGTTAAATGATTCCCTTTTCTCTGTAATAATAAAACAGTACCTGTACTTGATCCCAACTAAGATATAATTACCCCTTATTGGGGGCAGAACAGCCCTATTGGGTTTATTTAATGGTTAAATGATTCCCGAGGTCCCGAGCATTCTAGTTAATGGGTCCCATACTTTTATTAGGAATATTGTTACCCTTTTTATTCAGACCCGTGTTTATAACCACTTACTGGATCCACTAGGTGGGCGCTTATAGTCTATGCCAATGGGCTCAGCAGCTAGAACTCTGGGCAATGGAACCTGGATATATTTTTGAGCTTTTGGTGCCTGTGACTTTTGGAAACTTAAGAATTAGGACCTAAATGCCAAGGGGGGGGGTAATAAAAGTCGGTAATGGAAAAACTCTCCGCAATGCTAAACTGTATATGCGAATACATTTGCCTTTGTGTTAATTTAATATGGGCGGAAATTGTTTAGCAACCACTTCTGAATCAATCAATACAGATATTTCTTAGTGACCGGTTGCCGTGGGTAACTGCACCGGTGCAAAGTTGCAAAGCTTATGCTGCTAAACCTCATGTTGTTTCCTACCATTTAGATTCCATCAGTGAATCCTGTATCCAAGTGAAATGTGATCGATATTTGAAAGTTACAAGGCAAGTGGATTTTAAATTGAAGTCAGAGAACAAAAATGGCTGTAAATTAGGACTTGTCCCACGATATATTATTATGGGGTTCACTGCAAAGCTGATTTATAGAGTAATATGTGGGTGTATTTCATATATATATGAACCTATGATGAGATAAATAGTGATGAGCGAATCTGTTCCGTTTAGCTTCGGCTAAAAATTCGCAAATCTTTCAAAAGATCCGCGAAACGGCGAAAATGGGATGAGGAAAAAAAATTGTCGCCCACAGCTATTATTTTGTTGTGCGCCTATTATTTTGTTACACGGCTATTATTTTGTCGCGCGGCTATTATTTCGTCGCCGGCGGCTATTATTTCGTCGCCCGCAGCTATTATTTTGTCACGCGGCTATTATTTTGTTCCGCGGCTATTATTTTGTGGCCTGCGGCTATTATTTTGTTCCGCGGCTATTATTTTGTCGCCCGCAGCTATTATTTAGTCGCACGGCTATTATTTTGTCACGTGCTGCTATTATTTTGTTGCGCACCTATTATTTTGTTACGCGGCTATTATTTTGTCGCCCGCAGCTATTATTTAGTCGCACGGCTATTATTTTGTCACGTGCTGCTATTATTTTGTTGCGCACCTATTATTTTGTTCCGCGGCTATTATTTTGTGGCCTGCGGCTATTATTTCGTTCCGCGGCTATTATTTTGTCGCCCGCAGCTATTATTTTGTTGCACGGCTATTATTTTGTCACTTGCTGCTATTATTTTGTCGCACGCCTATTATTTTGTTACGCGGCTATTATTTTGTCGCACGGCTATTATTTCGTCGCCTGCAGCTATTATTTCGTCGCGCGGCTATTATTTTGTTCCGCGGCTATTATTTTGTGGCCCGCGGCTATTATTTTGTCACCCGCGACTATTATTTAGTCGCACGCCTATTATTTTGTTGCGTGCGGCTTTTATTTTGTCACGCGCAGCTATTATTTTGCCGCCTGCGGCTATTATTTTGACACCGGCGACAATTTTTAGACGTGCAGCAAATTTTTCTGCGGCAAATTTTTGTCATCCGTTTTGCAAAACAATCCGCCAATGGCGAAACGCGGAAATTCGCCGCAAATCCATTCCTGGCAAAACATTTCGCCCATCACTAGAGATAAATATGAATACTTGTCTCCCAGAATAGGATGTGCAGCCCCCAGTGACGCTGTTATAGGGAGCGGGATGTGCAGCCCCCCCAGTGTCGCTGTTATAGGGAGCGGGATGTGCAACTAACAGAGACTAATCCAGTTATTTTGAAATCTCAAGCTGAAGTTCTATCCATGCTGTTTGTAGGGGAAATAAATATTTACTCACACTGTGATGCCGCCTGTCCAACACAGAACATTTAGAACTTTTTTCTTTAGAGTCCCGGCTTTATAATTGTGTTTGCTCATCAAATACCCAACACCCGGCAGGTTTATTCTGTTAATTAATGTAGGACTTGGGCTAATTCCTATTAAATGGCAGCTAAGCCCTCGGGTATTAGTGTTATTGTTACACTCGCGTTTCTATGGCTGCTGTACTGATTCTCATGGAGAATTGGATTAAAGGGCATATAAACCCAACTATAACACTGACCCACGGCGCCCCCTAGTTTTGTTATAGAAGTTGCCGAAAAACGTAATTATAGATGCAAGGAAATTCCCCAATGAGAATTCTACTGAGCAACAATGTGAGTGTAAGTGCAAGAGAAGTGACCAATGAGAATGCTGATTCCCAGCACTGTGTCAGGCCCCTTGCTGGTACCTTACATATAGAGATAATGATGGCATTTTTCCCGTCATTATATGGCACAGGAATCAGACATGGGGATAAAGGGACAGACTTGTTCAGTGCTGGGAAACTGTGCTTATTGCTCCCAACTCCAATTGCAGGAACAGAGAACAGGGAGCCGGATTTACTCACATCAGCTGGGATTCTCATTGGGGGATTTCTTGCATTTTAATGGGGATTTGGGGGAAAGTTTTATTGGGCAATATTGCTTTAAGAATACAGCCCTGATGTTGCTGGACTACAGCTCCCAGCATGCCTCACCCTTCATTATATGTTACATTATTCTGGGATTTGTAGTCTGGCAACAGCTGAGTTTCCCAGCACTGAACAAGTCTGTCCCTTTATCCCCATGTCTGATTCCTGTGCCATATAATGACGGGAAAAATGACATAATTATACTGAATTTACTGCACCCACCTAAAGGTTCAGCAGCTCTATAGTAGTAATGATCCAGGACTTCAACGTTGTCACAGGGGGTCACCATATTGGATTTTAGTAGAAGTGTCTGTGACACGCACATGCTCAGTGGGCTTTGTGCGGCTGTTGAGAAGTTAATCTTAGGGGTCGTAGTAAAATATCAAGCAGAAAATTAGGTTGGCCTGTCATATGAGCTTATAATTATATTCTGATGCTAATTGCACTGATTCCAGAGCTGCCCTGTAGTAATAATCTGAATATTTTAATAATCAGCCTTGTATTGTAACAATTTATATTCTATATATACAGTATATTGTGCATAGGCACCTAAGCTCAGTAACTGAGTGACACTTACATGCTCAGTGGGCGGCTGTTGGGAAGCTGATCTTAGGGGTCGTCGCTAATTATCAAGGTTGGACTGTAATATAAACTGATGCTACAGGGCTAATTATTAAATTCCGATGCTAATTGCAATGATTTCTGAGCTGCCCTGTAGTAATTATCTGTATTAACTACTAATTAGCCTTATTTTGTGCCATTTATATTCTATATATACAGTATTTTGTGACATTTATACTCTATATATACAGTATAGTGTGCCATTTATATTCTATATATACAGTATATTGTGAAAGTTATAGTGTATATATACATTATAGTGTGGGTGGGTCCCTAAGCTCAGGTTATACTGTGACAGTTATAGTGTATATATACAGTATATAGTGAGTGGGTCCCTAAGCTCAGGTTATACTGTGACAGTTATAGTGTATATATACAGTATATAGTGAGTGGGTCCCTAAGCTCAGGTTATACTGTGACAGTTATAGTGTATATATACAGTATATAGTGAGTGGGCCCCTAAGCTCAGTATATACTGTGACAGTATAGTGTATATATACAGTATATAGTGAGTGGGCCCTAAGCTCAGGTTATACTGTGACATTTATATTGTATATATACAGTATATAGTGAGTGGGCCCCTAAGCTCAGGTTATACTGTGACATTTATATTGTATATATACAGTATATAGTGAGTGGGCCCCTAAGCTCAGGTTATACTGTGACAGTTATAGTGTATATATACAGTATATAGTGAGTGGGCCCCTAAGCTCAGGTTAACTGTGACATTTATATTGTATATATACAGTATATAGTGAGTGGGCCCCTAAGCTCAGGTTATACTGTGACAGTTATAGTGTATATATACAGTATATAGTGAGTGGGCCCCTAAGCTCAGGTTATACTGTGACAGTTATATTGTATATATACAGTATATAGTGAGTGGGCCCCTAAGCTCAGGTTATACTGTGACAGTTATAGTGTATATATACAGTATATAGTGAGTGGGTCCCTAAGCTCAGGTTATACTGTGACAGTTATAGTGTATATATACAGTATATAGTGAGTGGGCCCCTAAGCTCAGGTTATACTGTGACAGTTATAGTGTATATATACAGTATATAGTGAGTGGGCCCCTAAGCTCAGGTTATACTGTGACAGTTATAGTGTATATATACAGTATATAGTGAGAGGGCCCCTAAGCTCAGGTTATACTGTGACATTTATTATTGTATATATACATATATAGTGAGTGGGCCCCTAAGCTCAGGTTATACTGTGACATTTATATTGTATATATACAGTATATAGTGAGTGGGTCCCTAAGCTCAGGTTATACTGTGACAGTTATAGTGTATATATACAGTATATAGTGAGTGGGCCCCTAAGCTCAGGTTATACTGTGACATTTATAGTGTATATATACAGTATATAGTGAGTGGGCCCCTAAGCTCAGGTTATACTGTGACATTTATATTGTATATATACAGTATATAGTGAGTGGGCCCCTAAGCTCAGGTTATACTGTGACAGTTATAGTGTATATATACAGTATATAGTGAGTGGGCCCTAAGCTCAGGTTATACTGTGACAGTTATAGTGTATATATACAGTATATAGTGAGTGGGCCCCTAAGCTCAGGTTATACTGTGACAGTTATATTGTATATATACAGTATATAGTGAGTGGGCCCCTAAGCTCAGGTTATACTGTGACAGTTATAGTGTATATATACAGTATATAGTGAGTGGGTCCCTAAGCTCAGGTTATACTGTGACATTTATAGTGTATATATACAGTATATAGTGAGTGGGGCCCTAAGCTCAGGTTATACTGTGACATTTATAGTGTATATATACAGTATATAGTGAGTGGGGCCCTAAGCTCAGGTTATACTGTGACATTTATAGTGTATATATACAGTATATAGTGAGTGGGCCCCTAAGCTCAGGTTATACTGTGACATTTATATTCTATATATACAGTATATAGTGAGTGGGCCCCTAAGCTCAGGTTATACTGTGACAGTTATATTGTATATATACAGTATATAGTGAGTGGGCCCCTAAGCTCAGGTTATACTGTGACAGTTATAGTGTATATATACAGTATATAGTGAGTGGGTCCCTAAGCTCAGGTTATACTGTGACATTTATAGTGTATATATACAGTATATAGTGAGTGGGCCCCTAAGCTCAGGTTATACTGTGACAGTTATATTGTATATATACAGTATATAGTGAGTGGGCCCCTAAGCTCAGGTTATACTGTGACAGTTATATTGTATATATACAGTATATAGTGAGTGGGTCCCTAAGCTCAGGTTATACTGTGACATTTATAGTGTATATATACAGTATATAGTGAGTGGGGCCCTAAGCTCAGGTTATACTGTGACATTTATAGTGTATATATACAGTATATAGTGAGTGGGGCCCTAAGCTCAGGTTATACTGTGACATTTATAGTGTATATATACAGTATATAGTGAGTGGGCCCCTAAGCTCAGGTTATACTGTGACATTTATATTCTATATATACAGTATATAGTGAGTGGGCCCCTAAGCTCAGGTTATACTGTGACAGTTATATTGTATATATACAGTATATAGTGAGTGGGCCCCTAAGCTCAGGTTATACTGTGACAGTTATAGTGTATATATACAGTATATAGTGAGTGGGTCCCTAAGCTCAGGTTATACTGTGACATTTATAGTGTATATATACAGTATATAGTGAGTGGGCCCCTAAGCTCAGGTTATACTGTGACAGTTATATTGTATATATACAGTATATAGTGAGTGGGCCCCTAAGCTCAGGTTATACTGTGACAGTTATATTGTATATATACAGTATATAGTGAGTGGGTCCCTAAGCTCAGGTTATACTGTGACATTTATAGTGTATATATACAGTATATAGTGAGTGGGTCCCTAAGCTCAGGTTATACTGTGACATTTATAGTGTATATATACAGTATATAGTGAGTGGGGCCCTAAGCTCAGGTTATACTGTGACATTTATAGTGTATATATACAGTATATAGTGAGTGGGCCCCTAAGCTCAGGTTATACCGTGACATTTATATTCTATATATACAGTATATAGTGAGTGGGCCCCTAAGCTCAGGTTATACTGTGACAGTTATATTGTATATATACAGTATATAGTGAGTGGGCCCCTAAGCTCAGGTTATACTGTGACAGTTATAGTGTATATATACAGTATATAGTGAGTGGGTCCCTAAGCTCAGGTTATACTGTGACATTATAGTGTATATATACAGTATATAGTGAGTGGGGCCCTAAGCTCAGGTTATACTGTGACATTTATAGTGTATATATACAGTATATAGTGAGTGGGGCCCTAAGCTCAGGTTATACTGTGACATTTATAGGTGTATATATACAGTATATAGTGAGTGGGCCCCTAAGTCAGGTTATACTGTGACAGTTATAGTGTATATATACAGTATATAGTGAGTGGGGCCCTAAGCTCAGTTAACTGTGACATTTATAGTGTATATATACAGTATATAGTGAGTGGGCCCCTAAGCTCAGGTTATACTGTGACAGTTATAGTGTATATATACAGTATATAGTGAGTGGTCCCTAAGCTCAGGTTATACTGTGACAGTTATAGTGTATATATACAGTATATAGTGAGTGGGCCCTAAGCTCAGGTTATACTGTGACATTTATAGTGTATATATACAGTATATAGTGAGTGGGCCCCTAAGCTCAGGTTATACTGTGACAGTTATAGTGTATATATACAGTATATAGTGAGTGGGGCCCTAAGCTCAGGTTATACTGTGACAGTTATAGTGTATATATACAGTATATAGTGAGTGGGCCCCTAAGCTCAGGTTATACTGTGACAGTTATAGTGTATATATACAGTATATAGTGAGTGGGCCCCTAAGCTCAGGTTATACTGTGACAGTTATAGTGTATATATACAGTATATAGTGAGTGGGCCCCTAAGCTCAGGTTATACTGTGACAGTTATAGTGTATATATACAGTATATAGTGAGTGGGACCCTAAGCTCAGGTTATACTGTGACAGTTATAGTGTATATATACAGTATATAGTGAGTGGGACCCTAAGCTCAGGTTATACTGTGACAGTTATAGTGTATATATACAGTATATAGTAAGTGGGCCCCTAAGCTCAGGTTATACTGTGACATTTATACTCTATATATACAGTATATAGTGAGTGGGCCCCTAAGCTCAGGTAAGTGCCAGCAGCACAGAGTATGTGCTGGGAATCAGCAGAAAAGAAGATGGGGGGCTACTGGGGGCATCTTTGGGGGCACAGATCTTCCCTGCTAAAGGGTTGGGGTTGGTACAGAAGCCCAACACGTAATGTACAAAATGTCTGCCCTACTTCCTTAGTTAGGCTTTGGTTCCCTGACTACGGAAGCCCAGAGGCACAGGGTAATCTAAGGGGACCCTCTACTAGATATACTTAAGCTCAGGTTATACTGTGACATTTATAGTGTATATATACAGTATATAGTGAGTGGGCCCCTAAGGTCAGGTTATACTGTGACAGTTATAGTGTATATATACAGTATATAGTGAGTGGGGCCCTAAGCTCAGGTTATACTGTGACATTTATAGTGTATATATACAGTATATAGTGAGTGGGCCCCTAAGCTCAGGTTATACTGTGACAGTTATAGTGTATATATACAGTATATAGTGAGTGGGTCCCTAAGCTCAGGTTATACTGTGACAGTTATAGTGTATATATACAGTATATAGTGAGTGGGTCCCTAAGCTCAGGTTATACTGTGACATTTATAGTGTATATATACAGTATATAGTGAGTGGGCCCCTAAGCTCAGGTTATACTGTGACAGTTATAGTGTATATATACAGTATATAGTGAGTGGGTCCCTAAGCTCAGGTTATACTGTGACATTTATATTGTATATATACAGTATATAGTGAGTGGGTCCCTAAGCTCAGGTTATACTGTGACATTTATATTGTATATATACAGTATATAGTGAGTGGGTCCCTAAGCTCAGGTTATACTGTGACAGTTATAGTGTATATATACAGTATATAGTGAGTGGGCCCCTAAGCTCAGGTTATACTGTGACAGTTATAGTGTATATATACAGTATATAGTGAGTGGGCCCCTAAGCTCAGGTTATACTGTGACAGTTATAGTGTATATATACAGTATATAGTGAGTGGGTCCCTAAGCTCAGGTTATACTGTGACAGTTATAGTGTATATATACAGTATATAGTGAGTGGGCCCCTAAGCTCAGGTTATACTGTGACATTTATACTCTATATATACAGTATATAGTGAGTGGGCCCCTAAGCTCAGGTAAGTGCCAGCAGCACAGAGTATGTGCTGGGAATCAGCAGAAAAGAAGATGGGGGGCTACTGGGGGCATCTTTGGGGGCACAGATCTTCCCTGCTAAAGTGTTGGGGTTGGTACAGAAGCCCAACACGTAATGTACAAAATATCTGCCCTACTTCCTTAGTTAGGCTTTGGTTCCCTGACTACGGAAGCCCAGAGGCACAGGGTAATCTAAGGGGACCCTCTACTAGATATACTTAAAGAAAGTTAGGGGAAGCAGGTACAGTGTATAGAACATTTCCCTCTTGGGACTCACTGGAATTGGAGTAACCAAGGGAGCCGTTGGAGTCAGACTAGAATGCCAGGACAGGAGGTTATGAGGTTTGCCCTCAGGGAAGATGAGATGCTATGGGTTTGAACCTTTGGTCAGATCCTGAGATCGAGGCAAGTCAGTTATCCTCTAGGTCAATGCCTCCTTCTAAATCCAAAATTCAGTAAGGTACAATGTAAATCTTACTAAGGGATTCCATATTGGAAGCATCATATCTCAACCCTACAAGGGACTTGCATCTCCAGGATTCATGGCCCTCACCAACAGAAACACCATCTCCGATCTCCTCCATCTCAGGGTTTCCAGCCCTAGTGCCAGGCCAAGCCCATCATGCATTTCTTCTCTTTTAAAGGTGTGCCGGAACTGGTTTGGCTGGAACCAGACCATTCACATAATCTTCTTTCATCATGGATCTCCTGAGTATCCTAGGGCTCCTTCTGATAGGTGAGTCAAGGAAGTAGCATATACCAACTGTTTGTATGATAATATTCAGGGCAAGGTTGGGGGCCCCTGCTCTAGAGAGAGCGGGAGAGGAATAAATACATGGGGAAAGCCACATTGGTTCTTATTTATCTTTTCTGTTGACAGCTACGGCAACACCGGGTGCAACACAGACAACAACAGGTATGACCCTACATACTCTCCATACTATATAACCATAATGAAACTACCAGCAGAAAAACCTGTTTTTTTCAAAACCCATCAGTTAATAGAGCTTCTCCAGCAGAAACCTGCATTGTAATCTGTTTTTCCCATGGGGCTAGCCATATTCTTCATTTCCCAGGGTGCCACAGCCATGTGACCTGTGCTCTGATAAACTTCAGGCACACTTTACTGCTGCGCTGCAAATAGTAAGAAATCCAAGTCTGGCTTGGGACTCCTCCAGTTACATGGGAGTAGGAGAAACAATAGGTTAGCTGAAAGCAGTTCTAATGTGTAGCGCTGGCTGAAAGCTCAGACTCAGGCACAAGGCACTGAGATGGCGCCTACACACCAATATTACAGCTACAAATACATTTGTTGGTTCAAGAATAAAATGTTAAATGGCAGAGGGAAACCCTTAAAATCCCTTTAAGGGTTGGACTCCAAAATTCCTTTTAACAATGTGAAAATTACAATAGGAAATGACTATAATTACTATTAACATTAATCATATTTATAAAGCTGTTGTTTCTGTTGCCAAACATTGTACAGTCGATAGAGCTATAGGACCTGCTATCCAAAATGTTTGGGACCTGGGTCTTTTGGATAAGGGGTCTTTCCATAAAATGGATCTCCATACCTTAAGTCTACAAAATAAAAAAATAATTAAACATTAAATAAACCCAATAGGGCTGTTCTGCCCCCAATAAGGGGTAATTATATCTTAGTTGGGATCAAGTACAGCTACTGTTTTATTATTACAGAGAAAAGGGAATCATTTAACCATGAAATAAACCCAATAGGGCTGTTCTGCCCCCAATAAGGGGTAATTATATCTTAGTTGGGATCAAGTACAGGTACTGTTTTATTATTACAGAGAAAAGGGAATCATTTAACCATTAAATAAACCCAATAGGGCTGTTCTGCCCCAATAAGGGGTAATTATATCTTAGTTGGGATCAAGTACAGGTACTGTTTTATTATTATAGAGAAAAGGGAATCATTTAACCATGAAATAAACCCAATAGGGCTGTTCTGCCCCCAATAAGGGGTAATTATATCTTAGTTGGGATCAAGTACAGGTACTGTTTTATTATTACAGAGAAAAGGGAATCATTTAACCATGAAATAAACCCAATAGGGCTGTTCTGCCCCCAATAAGGGGTAATTATATCTTAGTTGGGATCAAGTACAGGTACTGTTTTATTATTACAGAGAAAAGGGAACCATTTTTAAAAATTGGAATTGTTCGCTTTTCATGGAGTCTATGGGAAATGAGCTTTGCGTACTTCTGAACCTTCTGGATAACAGGTTTCCGGATAACAGATCTGTAAAGGAACAAATAACTGCATATTAAATAAGTGATAAATGACACATTTCTTTCTCTTTCTTTCCCACCCTGACAATGTCGATTACAGCCCCAGGACAAGAATCTACACAAGGACCATACACATCAGGTAGTAATCTGTGTAACAACACTTTATCACCATTATTCTTTAGGAAGCATTTAGACCAAAATGTAGAATTTCTACAAGAATTTTGTAAAATGTCTGGAAAATGTTTCCAAATCTTATTTTAGCTGGAAATGTGGAATCTGCCTTTGGGATCATAGAACTGTACATATCGTACATATATCAATTTTTCATGGCGCATTTTGTCGCCTGTTTCGTGAGAAACTCCATCAATGGGCAAACGCCATTGCCGTGAATCCATGGCTGGTGAATTTGACATTTCGCCATTGGCAAATTTTTGTGCAGTTTCACCAATGTTTCAGTGAAGCGAAAAGGACAGAATTGCTCATGACTAGTAATATTCTGAGATAATTTGCAATTGGTCTTCATTTTTTTTTTTTTATTATTTCAGTTTTTATTCAGCAGCTCTCCAGCTTGGAGTTTCAGCAGCTGTTTGGTTGCTAGGATCCAAATTACCCTAGAAACCAGGGTGTGGCTTGGATAAAAGACTGGTATATGAATAGGAGAGTGGCTGAATAGAAAGATAAGGAATAAAAAGTAACAATAACAATAAAACTGGAGCCTCACAGAGCAATAGGGTTTGGCTGCTGGGGTCAGTGACCCCCATTTGAAAGCTGGGAAGAGTTAGAAGAAGAAGGCAAATAATTTGAAAACTATGAAAAATAAATAATGAAGACTAATTGAAAAGTTGCTAAGGACATGCCATTCTATAACATACTAAAAGATTAAACTTAAATCTGATGAAGATGAACAATATAGAATAGAAATATTGAATATAAATATAGAATATTATTACACATGTGGCAACCCCCCCCCCCTCCCCCACGTTCCCGTGCTAGGAATCATAATCATTGGTGCATTTGGCTGTAGCCTCCAACCTACAGACCTTGTTCTTAAAGTGATAGTGGGCAATTAATAGCATTTGTTACCTGAGTCGATGTCTGGGGTGAGGGAAAATGGATACATTCCCTGGGGGACAGCACTGAATTTCTTTTTCCATTATTTCACCAGTATTTTGCCCCCCTGGTGCCGAATGGACAGCCTGCGTGGGGTGTGGGGCTACATGTGAGACCCTCTATATGAGCTGTACCGGGGAATGTCATGAGGGGTGTAGGTGTACCGGCCCAGGATATGTCTTATATCAAGGTTCCTGTATCCCGTCCAGTAACTGCCCAGGTATGGCTCCATTTGTCCATATTTCCTATACTGACCTTGGTATCTAAACTCATTATTTCCATCTTTCCCATGTCTCTTCCCTATATCTTCCTGCCCCTTCTACCCACCGTCTCTTCTTTCTTCCACCTTTCCCTCATTCTTCTTCCCAGTGTTCCCTTCTCTCCTTCTCTTGCTCTTGTGTTTCTTTCTCTTTAAATCTGCTCCCTTTCCCCCCTCCCTTCATTTGTCTGTTTTATATATTGTACCACTTTGTAATGACAATATTCTATGTGATACGGTGATCTGCCTTTCCTTGTCTTTTTAAAGTTTCCTCTACTGTTACTTTTTGCTACATGCGCCACCTAGTGGCAAAATGAATAATAAATACTATTTGGGGTTAATATAAGAAATGGTTAAAACTCTTAGTAAGTAAAAAAAAGAAAGTGAAAGTGTCACTTTACCAAAAAAAAACAAAAAACCTTTTGAGACACACATGCTATTTTATTGTCAGTGTATAGCTTATGCATCCTTTTCTATCTATCTATTTAATACACTAAGAGGTATATTTATCATGCTGTGTTAGAAGTGGAGTAAAACATTACCAGTGATGTTGCTCATAGCAGCCAATCAGATGTTCGGCTTTGGTTTCTAACTGTTAAAATCTATATTGCCGATTGGTTGCCCGGGGAACATCACCAGTAATGCTTCCCTCCACTTTTTACACAGCATGATAAATATACCCATAAGGGGTATATTTATCATGCAGTGTAAAAAGTGGAGTAAAGCATTACCAGTGATGTTACCCAGAGCAACCAATCAGCAAGTAGATTTCAACAGTTAGAAAATCAAATCAAAGCATCTGATTGGCTGCTATAAACAACATCCCCGGTGATGTTTTACTCCACTTTTTACACAGCACAATAAATATACCCCTTTCTGTATAATATAGGGATCTTAAAGATCCCCAAGACATTCTATAGCATTCAAAAGCTTGTTTGTTCCTTATATAGGGTTCTCCAGATATTGGGATAGAGGGGTATTCCAACAAGCTGCTGCCCACTGGCCTATAATAAACTCAATAAGTTCATTTTATACCAAGAGATATATTTTTTTGAACGGAGTAACTGAGGAGACAGAGTTAGGTTTGCATGTAAAAGTATAGGAATAAAGGTGTTTTCTTTCTCATCAGAGACGTGGCAGCCTTCATCAGAGGCCCCTTCAACAGGTAATATTTCTTCTTGTTTTGCACATTTGTATCTCTTCCTTTCTATTTACTTGTAGTGATGAGCAATTTTTTGTCGCCAGGCATGGATTCGCAGCCAATTTACGTATTTCGCCATTGGCGAAATGTTTCGAGAAACTGCTGTGAAAATTCGCTGCAAAAAAATCCACTGCGTGGAAAAAATTTAATTGTGCATCAAATTGGGCGCAGTTGCATCAAAAAAGGGCACGACTGCATCAAAATTGGGCATGAGCGCGTCAAAAAAGGGACACGTAAAAAAAGGGCACGATCGCATCAAAATTGGATGCAGTTGCGTCAAAAAAGGTTGCGGGTGCGTAAAAAAAGGGCACGGTTGCGTCAAAAAAGGTCACGGTCGCGCCAAAAAAGCGCGGGCGACAAAAAACCTGTGGCCTTTTTTGACCAAAAAAGATATAGGCGACAAAAAAGATGCAGGCGACCAAAAAAAAAATGTGCAACAAATGCGTTTTTTTGCCGTTTTTCACAAATTTTCTTGCGGTTTCGCCAATTTTCTGGTGAAACGGGACAGATTCGCTCATCACTATTCACTTGCCCTTTCTGATTTGTGGTGTACCCTGATTACGGAAATGCTGTGCAGCACAGGGGGTCAATAGTAAAAGTGGTACACCCAGGACTCTAATCCTTCTGATTCTGCTCGGTGGAGCCTCAGACTGCTCATTAGCTAACCTGATCCTATCTCTTACTCCTGGAGTCAGCTATTACAGAACATTCCTCACACAATCTTTACCTACCTGCACCCACCTTCCAGGAAGGTGGAATTCAAAGAAAGAGGCCAAACACATGTTGGCTTATCCTTTTATAGGATCAAAAAATTACATCTACTGCCAGTTACTTAACTGTCAGAAAAATACTTTCTTTAACCCAGTAAATATTGTATCTCCCCCCAGACCCATCCATTTTAAAGAACCAATTGATCACATCTTCACATCTTGTCTTTTTGAAGGACAAACTGTTGAATGTGATTTTTGTTCTATAACTTACATTTTAATAATTTGTCATTAGTCACCCTGTATGTTTATTGCAAAACCTCCATAAAATGTTTAAAAACAAAAGTTGGGACACACAGGGACAAGAAAAAACTGTAAAAGATCCTAGAGAGGCTGGGTCTCACAAAATTAAAAATGGGGAGGAGTTAACCTACACAGGGTGGGGCTAGGAATTGAACCCTTCCTCCACTTAAAATTGCAATGAATAGTGATGAGCAAATTTTTTCCCAAGAAATGGATTTGCGGTGAATTTTGGCATTTCACCATTGGCGAGTTGTTTCACGAAACTTCTGCGAAATTTTGTTGCGAAAATAAGCGCGATTGCAGAAAAAAAAGTGGTGGCAAAATAGGCGTCGCAGCATAACAAATAGGCGCGGCAAAAAAATATGGTGCAACAAAAAAAGACGCATGCGACAAAAAAATCAAATGCATTTCGCAGATTTTTCACTGTTTTGCAAATTTTCCTGTCGTTTCGCGAACTTTGCGACGAAGCCAAAACCGGGCAGATTCACTCATCGCTAGCAATGAATAGTGATGAGCGAATCAGTGAGCGTCTTTTTTTTGTCACCCGCGCTTTTTGTATGCGACCGCACCCTTTTTTGTCGTGACCGCGCCCAATTTGACGTGACCGTGCCCAATTTGACTCAAGACAGAATTTTTGGACGTGCAACAAATTTTTTACGCTGCAAATTTTCACAGGAGTTCCGCAAAACAATGGCGAAATGCCGAAATTCACTGCGAATCCATGCCTGCCGAAAAAATTCGCTCATCACTAGCAATGAATTTAGGAATTTTATCATCTACAGTAGTGATAAGCGAAATTTTTCTCCAAGCATGGATTCATGGCGAATTTCTGTGTTTTGCCCCTGGCAGAAATTTGCCACAGAGAAAAATTTTTTTGAAACACTTCAATATTTGTAATTTAACATAGGGTTAAAATGATTAACACATGATCCCATTCTCTGTTTTACAGTGTCCCAACTTTTTGTTTTTTTTTAAATTATACTTTGACCAATTGGTGGCAGATTTTATACATTTTTATAAATTATTATTTATTTTTTTTAATCCGCAGAAGCCATAACCATCCCAGAAACCCCTCAGTCAGGTGTGTATTTGTCACTGCTGCTTTGACCTTTACCCAGCTGAGATCTTTGTACAGTCATAATTAGTGATGAGTGAATCAGTCCAATTTCGCTGAAAAATGCACAAATCTTTTAAAAGATTCGGGAAATGGCGAAATGTGCGTCAAAATTTTCTTTTTTTTATGCAAGTCTTTTTCGCCATTTTGGCGTAGCAAAATGGGATAGATTCGCTCATCAAAACAAAATTATCGCGCGCAGTAATGTTTTTTGATGCCTGTGATCATTTTTGCTGTTAATTTTTGCGCCTGTTTTGTGGATAATCCCACCAAAGCCAAAATGCGGAAATTCACCGCTAATCCATAGTGATGAGCAAATTTTTTCGCCAGGCATGGATTCGCAGCAAATTTCCACATTTCATCATTGATGAATTGTTTAGTGAAACTTCTGTGAAAATTCGCAGCGGGAAAATTTGTTGTGCGTAAAAAAATTTTTGTGCATCAAATTGGGTGTGGTTGCGTCAAAAAAAGGCACGGGCAACAAAAAAAATAGAAGCAGGCGACAAAAAAGATGCGGGCACAAAAAAAATCACGTTTCGCAGATTTTTTGACGTTTCTAAGATTTTCTTGCCGTTCTGCGAATTTTATGGCTAAGCGAAACGGGACAGATTTGATCATTACTACTAATCCACGCCTGGCGAAAAAATTTTGCCCATCACTAGTCATAATGCGCACTGTTAATTATGCGTATTTACATTTTTAATAACAAATACAATTGTGCTTTGAATATTTACTCTGTCCCCTAGTTACAAAGAAAGCTTTTTTTAACCATGTCATATACACCCGCGTTTCACCAATTTTTCACTTTTTCACAAATTTTTCCGGAGTTTTGCAAATTTTACGACAGTGAAATTCTGCAGTTCGCCATAGGCGAATTGTTTTGTGAAACTTCTGCAAAATTTGCGTTTGTGTCAAAACAGGTGCGATTGCGTCAAAGAAGTCACACGCGTCCAAAAAGCCGCACAGCACCCATGTTTTGCACATTTTTCACCATTTTGCTAATTTTTCCAGAGTTTTGATTACTGATGAGCGAATCTGCGACAATTCTTTTGACAGACAGAGTTAGGTTTGCATGTAAAAGTATAGGAATAAAGATCTTTTCTTTCTCATCAGAAATGTGGCAGCCTTCATCAGAGGCCCCTACAACAGGTAATATTTCTTCTTGTTTTGCACATTTTTATCTCTACCTTGCCCTTTCTGATTTGTGGTATAACCCGATTACGGAAATGCTGTGCAGCACAGGGGGTCAAAAGTGGATTGATCCAACTCAGAATAATCCAACTCCAAGTGTCATGTCCTTCAAGTGGATCCTACGCAACCTACAGTAGTGCTCAAGTCTGTACTGTTCAATCCCCTACCCTATGGATGGTACACCCAGGACTCTAATCCTTCTAATTCTGCTTGGTGGAGCCTCAGACTGCTCACTAGCTAACCTGATGCTATTACAGAACAGACACCAACCTTCCAGGAAGGTGAAATGTAAAGAAAGAGGCCAAACACACGTTGGCTTCCCCTTTTGTAGAATAGAACAATGACATCTACTGCCAGTTAGTTTACTGTCAGAAAAATACTTTCTTTAACCCAATAAATATTGTATGTTTCACCCCCCCCCACCTTGGACTTATCCATTATAAAGAACCAATTGATCATGACAAGTCTAGAGCATTTATTGGGTATATGAGCCCCTTAAATGTCAACAAGAATAAGAATTCCTCAAGATTTTGGCAGTAGGGAGAATGCTACTAAAATACTGACAGCTACGTACTGGGGAAAACTAGATTTTCATGAAAAAAATCCACTTTTTATATTACAGAGGTTCCAGTATTCCTGAACACAAGTGCAATAATGGGTACAGAAGAAGTAACTACACCAGGTACTATATATTTATGTAAAAAACAAACATACAATGATACGGTAATGATACGCTAATATGGACAATACCACGGTAACATGTAGAATTAACGTTCAAGTGACTCTGTGATTGGTGAGTTCATCATTATGAACCTTTGAATAAGAGAACAAGAGCTATGGTTACACATTCCTACTATGTTCTAGTGTTTTCAAAAAGTTAGGATGATGTGTAAATTGTAAACAATCTAATTTCTAAATCTTTCAATAATGGCCAATGGGAGGATGAAGAATTTCTTTTGGGCAAAACTAAATAAATGGCACCAATATTTTTGATACTCGTAATAATTATTTTAGAAATGTGGTCATGCTATTGAAAAGCTAGTAACTAGGAACTTGGGGAAACAAAACAAGAGTAGGCAAGGCAAGGTGACATACAGATGGAGCCAAGTTCTTTAACCACATTGTCGCGTTATGTCTCTTCCAGTTATTACAGGGGGGGGGAATTCCCCACCAGGTGGCACATGGTCTATGGTGTTTTCTATTGTGTTTTGTTGGCAAGTCTTTGCACTTTAGCACCATCTAGAGCAGTGATCCCCAACCAGTTGCTCCCCAACCCCTTGGATGTGGCTCTCAATGCCCCCAAACCAGGTAGTTATTTTTGAATTCCTGACTTGGGGGCAAGTTTTGGTTGAATAAAAATAAGATTTCCTACCAAATAAAGCCCCTGTAAGCTGATAGGGTGCATAGAGGCTGCCTAATAGCCAATCACAGCCCTTATTTGGCTCCTCCATGAACTTTTATGGTGCTTGTGTTGCTCCCCAAGACTTTTTACATTTGACTGTGGCTCACGAAAGGTTGGGGTCCCCTGAGGTAGAGGCAGTATTTAATGCTCGAAAAATGGTGTCTGGACATGGTGAGACAAAATGGGAAGACTTGCTGGCTGCATCTGTACATCCTCTATAATTAAACCAAAACAAATTTAGGTTGACTTAAGTAAATCTTCTAATATCTCTAAGATACTGTCTATCCTTATCTATTGTAGCAATTTGAATGGT
This sequence comes from Xenopus tropicalis, assembly GCF_000004195.4. NCBI lineage: Eukaryota > Metazoa > Chordata > Amphibia > Anura > Pipidae > Xenopus > Xenopus tropicalis. Next base: position 125,685,233 of record NC_030683.2, on the reverse strand, counting down.
GAATTCACTTTTACTAACCGAAATCCATGAATCTTTGAATGAGTAGATTTGATTGTACTGATTCATGAACCTAAACCCAAGCTAGATATTGGCACTAAATTAATCCCAAGGATGTTATATAACTATCTTTACCCCTCATACTGTACATAGCCATGAAAGAGAATGCAGAGAATGGTTGTTTATACTGAACAAACAAACTTGTTTTTTATTATTTTAATTCAGAACCGAACTCACCAGTGCCGACAACAGCTCCATGGCAGGAAACCTCACCAGGTAAATAAAGGGGGAAATCATTTGACACCGATATCTGTAACACAGAGATGCGCCAGTGTTTTGCCTTGGAGATTCTCTGACATGATTTGCTGATTATACAGCATTTCCTCTGTACAACTGGGCTATTGCATTCAGTTAAATTAGCCCTGGTCCAGCAACCCATAGCGACCAATCAGAATATACGTTGTACACAGCACACTGGCCACCCTTAGTGCCAAAAATGTTATTGTAACAATTTTTTAACCCTTATACCTTGCCATGAAAGAGAATGTGTGTTTATACTAGGGATGCACCTAACCCACTTTTTTGGGTTCGGCCGAATCCCGAACCGAATCTGAATCCTAATTAGCATATGCTGATTAGGATCGAAAGTGAAACATTTTTTCACTTCCCATTTAACCCTTTACGAATTCTAATTAGCAAATGCAAATGTGTGCTAATTAGGATTAGGATTCGGTCCTGGCCGAAACCCGGGATTCAGTGCATCCCTAGTTTATACTGAAATCAATCCTGACTTTTATTTTATTATTTAATCATTTTTATTATTTTTTTATTATTTAATCATTTTTATTATTATTATTATTATTATTATTATTATTATTATTATTATTATTATTATTAATAATAATAATAATAATAATAATAATAATAATAATAATAATAATAATAATAATAATAATAATAATATTATTTCAATACCAAGGAAGTTATAACTATTTTTACCCCCATACATTGCCATGAAGGAGAATAGAGAGAATGGGTGTTTATGCTGAAATTAATCCTGACAATTATTTTTTTTATTATTTACAAAAAATATTTACAATTTTTTTTATCATTTAATAATTTTATTATTATTTCTGTTTTTTTATTATTATTTTTTTTAATATTTCAATACCAAGGATGTTATAACTATCTTTACCCCCATACATAGCCATGAAGGAGAATGGAGAGAATGGGTGTTTATGCTGAAATTAATCCTGACAATTATTTTTTTATTAGTTACATTTTTTTCTATTGTTTAATCATTTTTATTATTATTTCTGTTTTTTTATTATTATTTTTTTTAATATTTCAATACCAAGGATGTTATAACTATCTTTACCCCCATACATAGCCATGAAGGAGAATGGAGAGAATGGGTGTTTATGCTGAAATTAATCCTGACAATTATTTTTTTATTAGTTAAATTTTTTTCTATTGTTTAATCATTTTTATTATTATTTTTGTTTTTTGATTATTTTTTTTAATATTTCAATACCAAGGATGTTATAACTATCTTTACCCCATACATTGCCATGAAGGAGAATAGAGAGAATGGGTGTTTATGCTGAAATTAATCCTGACAATTATTTTTTTTATTATTTACAAAAAACATTTACAATTTTTTTTATCATTTAATAATTTTTATTATTATTTCTGTTTTTTTTATTATTTTATTTAATATTTTAATACCAAGGATGTTATAACTATCTTTACCCCCATACATTGCCATGAAGGAGAATAGAGAGAATGGGTGTTTATGCTGAAATTAATCCTGACAATTATTTTTTTTATTATTTACAAAAAATATTTACAATTGTTTTTTATAATTTAATAATTTTTATTATTTTTGTTTTTTTTTATTATTATTTTTTTAATATTTCAATACCAAGGATGTTATAACTATCTTTACCCCCATACATAGCCATGAAGGAGAATGGAGAGAATTGGTGTTTATGCTGAAATCAATCCTGACAATAATTTTTTTATCATTTAATCATTTTTATTATTATTTTTGTTTTTTGATTATTATTTTTTTTAATATTTCAATACCAAGGATGTTATAACTATCTTTCCCCCCTACATAGCCATGAAGGAGAATGGAGAGAATTGGTGTTTATGCTGAAATTAATCCTGACAATTATTTTTTCATCATTTAATCATTTTTATTATTATTTTTGTTTTTTGATTATTATTTTTTTTAATATTTCAATACCAAGGATGTTATAACTATCTTTACCCCCATACATAGCCATGAAGGAGAATGGAGAGAATTGGTGTTTATGCTGAAATTAATCCTGACAATTATTTACAAAAAATATTTACAATTTTTTTTTTTACATTTAATAATTTTTATTATTTTTGTTTTCTTGATTATTATTTTTTTTATTATTTCAATACCAAGGATGTTATAACTATCTTTACCCCCCATACATATCCATGAAAGAGAATGCAGAGCATGGGTCTTATTCTGAAATGAATCCTGACAAACAAACTTGTTTTTTATTATTTCAATTCAGAACCAAACTCACCAGTGCTGACAACAGCTCCAGGGCAGGAAGCCTCACCAAATTATATACCAGGTAAATAAAGGGGAAATCATTTTACACCGATACCTGTAACACAGGATGCACCAGTGTTTCGCCTTCTTGGTAATGCTCTGACATGATTTGCTGATTATACAGCGTCTCCTCTGTACCAATAGCCAGAATAGCACTCAATAGTAAGAAATCCAAGTCCGGCTTGGGACTCCTCCAGTTACATGGGAGTAGGAGAAACAATAGGTTAGCTGAAAGCAGTTCTAATGTGTAGCGCTAGCTCCTTCTGAAAGCTCAAACTCAGGCACACTTTACTGCTGCGCTGCAAGTTGGAGCGGTATTCCCCCCCTCACCCCCAGCAGCCGATCAGCAGAACAATGGGAAGGGAGCAAGATAGCAGCTCCCAGTAGGTATCAGAATAGCACTCAATAGTAAAAAATCCAAGTCCAGCTTGGGACTCCTCCAGTTACATGGGAGTAGGAGAAACAATAGGTTAGCTGAAAGCAGTTCTAATGTGTAGCGCTGGCTGAAAGCTCAGACTCAGGCACACTTTACTGCTGTGCTGCAAGTTGGAGTGATATCCCCCCTCACCCCCAGCAGCCGATCAGCAGAACAATGGGAAGGGAGCAAGATAGCAGCTCCCAGTAGGTATCAGAATAGCACTCAATAGTAAGAAATCCAAGTCCAGCTTGGGACTCCTCCAGTTACATGGGAGTAGGAGAAACAATAGGTTACTTTACTTCACTAACCAGCACAAAACAGTAACTGAAAATGATAATTTCCTGTTTTATTAAACAGCAACATCTGCAACAACTTGGACTTCTCCAACAGGACCATGGTCCCCAGGTTCCCCTTCTAGTAAGTGCATAATATCCCACTTATACAACTGCTCTTATATACAATATATTCCCTATAACTGGCTCCGCTATTCATGAGTCCTTTTCTTTTTTTTTTTTTTTTTTTTTCAATTCTTTATTTTCCAATTTTGTATACGGGAAAGGGTACAGAAGGAAAAGGGGAGGGTATGGGGAGGGGAACAATGTTATAGTACATCTTTTTCGTTTCTAACAATTGAGTTTTTAGCAATAGCATTCAACAAGTCATATCTACGTTTTCATTTATACAGTAAGAGTTCTATATGCAATTTTCTGTAAAGTCAGGAGCTAATCTGAATGACCGAGATTAACCATTATAAGGAATCTAAAAAATTTAACCACGGTGTCCAAATTTTCCAGTAGTGTGCACTTTTATTATGTATCATACATGTTATTTCCTCCATTTGTCTAATGTCATTTGTGTTATTTAGCCATTCGGTAAAGGTGGGTGCCTCTGTGGATTTCCACTTTCTTGGGATTAGGGTCATGAGTCCTTTTCTTAATTATTTTACCTCTGAATTGGTCACAATGAGCCCCTGAAGTTCAGGGTTTATGAACCAGGAAATCACTAAATCCAAAACATATCTAAAGCCAAAGGAATGGTTCACCTTCAGGTTAAGTATGTTATAGAATGGCCTATTCTTAGCAACTTTTCAATTGGTCTTAGTTTTTTATTTTTAATAGTTTTTGAATTATTTGCCTTCTTCTTCTGACTCTTTCCAGCTTTCAAATGGGGGTCACTGACCCCGGCAGCCAAAAAACTATTGCTCCTTGAGGCTCCAGTTTTATTGTTATTGTTACTTTTTATTACTTATCTTTCTATGTAGGCCCTTCTCTATTCATATTCCCACCTCTCTTTCAAACAACTGCCTGGTTGCTAGGTGAAATTGGACCATAGCAACCAGATAGCTGCTGAAATTCCAAACTGGAGAGCTGCTTTACAAAAACCTAAATAATTAAGAAACCGCAAGTAATAAATAAAATGAAGACCAGTTGCAAATTGTCTCAGAATAGCACTCTCTACATCATAATTAAAGTTAATTTATGAGTGAACTACCCCTTTAACGAGGGATAACATCTATAGTTTCCAGGTAAAAGAGTACCTATCCTATTATGTTTAGGTAATGAGTAATCATATACTGATATTTAAAACCAAATATCCATTAAAGTATCTGTAACCCATTCCCACCCATTATATATCATTGTATGTCTGTTCCATGTGGTGCAAGTGTTGTACCTGCTATATAAACTATAGATCATATATAAAAAAGAGCTTAAACGTATCCCCCCAAGTCCATATTTAATTTATAGAAGGTTATAGATATAAAAATAGTATGAAAGTTGTTGATTCATTTTCAAGATGAGTAGGGTGTTAGAGCTCAGTGCTGAATTCTAATGGAATGGAGTTTGAACGCTCAAAGTAGTCACATTCTGAAAAAGGAGCACATGTATCTGCATTGATAAATGCGTGAACTGTAACCAACACATAACAGAAATCGAAAATAATCATTTCATGATTAATTAACAGCATCTCCGCCACCTTGGACTTCACCAACTTGGACTTCACCCACAAGTTCCCCTCCTTGTAAGTACAACTTAATATAGATTACCCATTATCCCACTGATAAAACTGCCCATTTATACAATAGCCAAATATTCCCTATATCTAGTTCCGCTAGTTATAAGTTCTTTTTAAATTTATTTTACCTAAGAACTGGTCACAATGAGCCCCTGTAGTTCAGGGTTTTGAGCCTCATTGAAACCAAATCCAAAATATCTCCAAAAAAAGACCATGGAGACCATCTATCATTCCCCAATCAATAAATACCCCATTATGTTTAGGTAACCAGTAACTATATAGTGATATATCTATTATCTATTAAAGTATCTGTAACCCATTCCCACCCATTATTTATCATTGTACATCTATTCCAAGTGGTGCAAGTGCTGTATGAGCTGCCAGTGGTTGAGTGACAATGAGCGACTGTTGTCTTGTGTTTTTGTGATACCTTTGGCTGGTGTGTTGAAGTTAGCAATTCAGAAAAAAAAGTCAACCATTTTCCATTCAAAAAAAGAAGAAACGTACAGGTCAGAAGAAGATGAAGAATGCGCCGTCTACAATGATACGTTTCATTCAGTTTGGTATTTGCACCCTTAGTTATGTGGCCAAAGAGGAAAACTATAGATAATATAAAAACAAGAGCATAAACTCACCCCTATTATCACCATAGAAAGTTATACATAGAAAAATTTCAAGAATTTGCAAAAACTCAAAAAACTCAAATCTTTGGTATTTATTCTGGGCAAAAACTCAAAAAAACTAGTATTTTTGGTATTCATTCTATGCAAAAGTCCGGCTTGGGACTCCTCCAGTTACATGGGAGTAGGAGAAACAATAGGTTACTTTACTTCACTAACCAGCACAAAACAGTAACTGAAAATGATAATTTCCTGTTTTATTAAACAGCAACATCTGCAACAACTTGGACTTCTCCAACAGGACCATGGTCCCCAGGTTCCCCTTCTAGTAAGTGCATATTATCCCACTTATACAACTGCTCTTATATACAATATTTTCCCTATAACTGGCTCCGCTATTCATGAGTCCTTTTCTTAATTATTTTACCTCTGAATTGGTCACAATGAGCCCCTGAAGTTCAGGGTTTATGAACCAGGAAATCACTAAATCCAAAACATATCTAAAGCCAAAGGAATGGTTCACCTTCAGGTTAAGTATGTTATAGAATGGCCTATTCTTAGCAACTTTTCAATTGGTCTTAGTTTTTTATTTTTAATAGTTTTTGAATTATTTGCCTTCTTCTTCTGACTCTTTCCAGCTTTCAAATGGGGGGTCACTGACCCCGGCAGCCAAAAAACTATTGCTCCTTGAGGCTCCAGTTTTATTGTTATTGTTACTTTTTATTACTTATCTTTCTATGTAGGCCCTTCTCTATTCATATTCCCACCTCTCTTTCAAACAACTGCCTGGTTGCTAGGTGAAATTGGACCATAGCAACCAGATAGCTGCTGAAATTCCAAACTGGAGAGCTGCTTTACAAAAACCTAAATAATTAAAAAACCGCAAGTAATAAATAAAATGAAGACCAGTTGCAAATTGTCTCAGAATAGCACTCTCTACATCATAATTAAAGTTAATTTATGAGTGAACTACCCCTTTAACGAGGGATAACATCTATAGTTTCCAGGTAAAAGAGTACCTATCCTATTATGTTTAGGTAATGAGTAACCATATACTGATATTTAAAACCAAATATCCATTAAAGTATCTGTAACCCATTCCCACCCATTATATATCATTGTATGTCTGTTCCATGTGGTGCAAGTGTTGTACCTGCTATATAAACTATAGATAATATATAAAAAAAGAGCTTAAACTTATCCCCCCAAGTCCATATTTAATTTATAGAAGGTTATAGATATAAAAATAGTATGAAAGTTGTTGATTCATTTTCAAGATGAGTAGGGTGTTAGAGCTCAGTGCTGAATTCTAATGGAATGGAGTTTGAACGCTCAAAGTAGTCACATTCTGAAAAAGGAGCACATGTATCTGCATTGATAAATGCGTGAACTGTAACCAACACATAACAGAAATCGAAAATAATCATTTCATGATTAATTAACAGCATCTCCGCCACCTTGGACTTCACCAACTTGGACTTCGCCCACAAGTTCCCCTCCTTGTAAGTACAACTTAATATAGATTACCCATTATCCCACTGATAAAACTGCCCATTTATACAATAGCCAAATATTCCCTATATCTAGTTCCGCTAGTTATAAGTTCTTTTTAAATTTATTTTACCTAAGAACTGGTCACAATGAGCCCCTGTAGTTCAGGGTTTTGAGCCTCATTGAAACCAAATCCAAAATATCTCCAAAAAAAGACCATGGAGACCATCTATCATTCCCCAATCAATAAATACCCCATTATGTTTAGGTAACCAGTAACTATATAGTGATACAGTATATCTATTATCTATTAAAGTATCTGTAACCCATTCCCACCCATTATTTATCATTGTACATCTATTCCAAGTGGTGCAAGTGCTGTATGAGCTGCCAGTGGTTGAGTGACAATGAGCGACTGTTGTCTTGTGTTTTTGTGATACCTTTGGCTGGTGTGTTGAAGTTAGCAATTCAGAAAAAAAAGTCAACCATTTTCCATTCAAAAAAAAAGAAGAAACGTACAGATCAGAAGAAGATGAAGAATGCGCCGTCTACAATGATACGTTTCATTCAGTTTGGTATTTGCACCCTTAGTTACGTGGCCAAAGAGGAAAACTATAGATAATATAAAAACAAGAGCATAAACTCACCCCTATTATCACCATAGAAAGTTATACATAGAAAAATATCAAGAATTTTGTCAAAAAAACAAATATTTTAGAAAAGTGCGGTCGACTGTCTCGTCGATAGAATTAACTAAACCACAGCCTATGGGTTTGGGGGGAGTGAACCAAAAGGGACATTACTGTTCCTGCACAATCTAAATCAGTCCTTTCCATGGGAATTGGAAAGATTCTCAAGAGATTTAATCACCTAGTGGGGGGTAATTTTCATGATTCAAAAAAAACTTGAGTTATGGTTCAAAAACTCAAATTTTTGGTATTTATTATAGGCAAAAACTCAAAAAACTCGAAAAACTAGAATTTTTGTTATTTATTCTAAGCAAAAACATGAAAAACTAGAATTTTTGGTATTTATTCTATGCAAAAACTTAAAAATCTAGATTTTTTGGTATTTATTCTGTGCAAAAACTCGAATTTTGGTATTTATTCTGGGCAAAAACTTGGAAAAACTAGAATTTTTGGTCTTTTCTATGCAAAAACTTGAAAAACTAGAATTTTTGGTATTTATTATATGCAAAAACTCAAAAAAACTCGAATCTTTGGTATTTATTCTGGGCAAAAACTCAAAAAAAACCTAGTATTTTTGGTATTCATTCTATGCAAAAACTTAAAAAACTAGAAATTTTGGTCTTTATTCTAGGCAAAAACTCAAAAAACTAGAATTATTGGTATTTATTCTGTGCAAAAACCCGAAAAACTAGAATTTGCGGTATTTATTCTATGCAAAAACTCAAAAAACTAGAATTTGTGGTATTTATTTTAGGCAAAAACTCAAAAAACTAGAATTTGTGGTATTTATTCTAGGCAAAAACTCGGAAAAACTAGAATTTTTGGTATTTATTCTAGGCAAATACTCGAAAAACTCGAATTTTTGGTATTTATTCTATGGAAAAACTTGAAAAAGTCAAATTTTTTGTATTTATTTTATGCAAAAACTCGAATTTTTGGTATTTATTCTAGGCAATTGGAAAAAAACTCTTGAATTCACAAAATGATAAATAAGCCCACTAATGTTACATTTTCGCAGAAGGTGCAAAGTGGGGGGCCAGGGTGCACCCCACCTTGCCTTTAGAAAATGACCCTTCAGAAGTCCCACCACCCTATTCTAAGCATCGTTTCTCACACGTCGTACCGTCCGGAACAGTTAATTAGGTTGGGGGAACTTTAATTATTGCAAAGCCTCTAAAAACTCTTGTCGTGCTTTAAAATGTTTATTTTCATGAAATTTAATAATATATAAAAACAAGCAGTTCAAGTTGTGAAAATGTGAAATGTTTTTGTGCAATTGGGTTCTCTGCAATAGTCCTATAGAGGTAAGTGTGAGGATAGAAGGGTCACCATTGGGTCTTCAGCCCAAGGAGGAAAGAGGGGCCAGCCCAGGAGTGCCCATTAATCAAAGGGTAAGTATATCTATATGGCACCATTTAGCACAACTCCAATGTTATTCAGTCACCAGAATGTCACTTCTTGGTTTGGAGTTGGTGTATGTATTATCTACATGTGCTCCTCAGAGGTAAGTCCCCTGTTAGCCTTCGGCATTGTCCAAGCAATGGACACGGGGAAGAGCTCCCCTACAATTTTTTTCAACAGACTGAGGAAGGACCTTGTCGTGGTTCTGTTGCTCACAATTTGTGGATTACACTGCAGCCAGGGACACACATTGATACTGCTGGAATATCCAGTCATAATTCGCTCATCTCTAATAAGGATATTAGAAGTCACCTTGGAGTTTCATGACCTGTATAAAAGAACTTGTCCTTCTGCCTCGTCCCTTTATATGGCCATGGAACTCCTGAGTGACTTACGTATAATATCCTTATATTTTATAATAGGGGGTACATTATTTACTATACAATTGATGAAGATTTATGCCACTGAACGTGTAGCCCATAAGGGCTGGAACTCCTTCTGTTTTTTTCACTGTGAACAAACGTCATTGGAAAACAAAATTCCAACTTTCTTGAATGTTGACATCTGTCGCATCTCAATGGGATTTGGGTGGCAAGATTTTATTTTTAAAGATTTCCATTTGATCAATGTTAGGGGTTTGTTTTCAAACCAAAAATGACTATTTTCCCTGTGATTTTTTTGGGGGAAAAATGCCGTTACTTACTCCATGATGTTTAAAAGAATGTTCCAGAACTAAGAGTGAAATGCAGTGGGATCCACAAGTTGTGCTAACGCTTCCTATAACCTAACCTTCCTTTTCCTATACAAGGAAAAGCCTAAAAAAAGGCAAAGAAAAGCCTCTGTGAATTTTTTTGAATTTTTGAAGCAGTTTCACAAAAAATTGGCCAATGGTGAAATGCGAAATTTTACCACAAATTCATGCCTGGCGAAAAAAAAATCGCTCATTACTACACAGTAATACTAACACTAAAACTATTTGTTAATGCTCATGACACAAAGAACCAATAGAAAGTGGGGATACAATATCTGAGAGAAACACCGAACCTATAGGGGCTGATTTACTAAAATTCATTTTTTTCTGTCATACAGACTCGACATGGAATAAGCTCAAATTAAACTCTATCACTGTTGTATTTCTAAAAGTTCACAATAATGCTGTTATTGGTCGGACACAAATTTTGAAAATTGAAAATCGTGAAAATAATTTGAAAAATTCAAGTCTAAACAGACGTTTACTAACAGGCTGGTGGCTGGTTGAATCAACTTGCTTTCATTTCAACTAAAAAGGGATAAGTATTCTTTACTAACTTTATCAAAACCATTGTGTTTTTTTACTGTTGGGTTTTATTTATTTTTTTCATAAGTAATTGTTGTTTTTGGAGCTAATTTACAAAGTTTGTGGGATCCATAGGCTTACAGCAGGTTACATTCCCTTGTAATTACCCTCAGCTTGAGGAGGGTGGGGTTTGATTAGTTCACCTTTACAGACTGCATAAATAGAACCACAGGCACTCTAGTGGAGCTTGCTCTGGTGATAGGTGCTCTGTAAGTGATTGCTCTTTAAGTGGGGGCTCTGTAAGTGGAGTTATAAACTCAGGGAGTTAAACACTAAGGGAGTTAAAAACAAGGTAAAACAAGGTATTTATTACAAGTCCTTACACCTATTTTTGTTTAACTGTTCTTGTAACTGGGAGAATGAGTGGTAGCAACATTGAAGGTATGACACAGTGCACAGCCTGCCACATGTATGCAGTTGTGGAGCAACAGTTCCAAAGTGCATACCTCTGTTGTGGATGTGAGCGAATTGCCACTTTAGAGGCTCGCGTTAGAGTCCTAGAGGAACATGTCGCAACACTGCGTTCAATCAACAATCTTGAGAGGGGTCTCTTGTTAACTGAACAAGAACTAGTGGGGTCAGATAGTAGGGGGGGAGGGGAGCAGCAAAAGGATGATAGGGCAGTAAGCTGGGTGACAGTTAGAAAATCTAGTGTGGGGAAAAGGAAAAGGGAGGCTGCTCCAGGGTTTGCGCATCCCAACAGATTTGCCAGATTGTGTGAAGAAGATGGGAGTGTGAACTCTGGATTGGCGGTTCTAGGTGAGGCTGATCTCTCTAACAGCCGGGAGACCAGTTTCACTAGTAGTGATGGGGAGGAGAGCAGAGCTAGGCCTAAACAGATGGTGGTTATCGGGGATTCGATCATTAGGAAAGTGGACAGGGTAATCTGTCAAGCGGATCGCTTCAACCGGACAGTTTGCTGTCTTCCTGGTGCCAGGGTTCGGCATGTGGTTGATCGGGTTGACACATTATTGGGAGGGGCTGGGCATGACCCGGCTGTCTTGGTACATATCGGTACCAACGACAAAATGAACGGTAGGTGGGGGACTTTAAAGAGTGAGTTCAGGGATCTAGGCTCTAAGATTAGGCAAAGGTCCTCCAATGTCATTTTTTCGGAAATTTTGCCGGTGCCGCGTGCAAGTTTAGGGAGACAGCGGGAGCTTAGGGAGCTAAATGCGTGGCTAAAGTCTTGGTGTAGGAAGGAAGGGTTTGGGTTCCTAGAGCACTGGGCTGACTTTTCCTTGGGGTACAATCTATACAGCCCTGACGGATTGCACCTCAATGGAAGGGGGTCTGCTGTGCTAGGGGAGAGAATGGTTAAGAGGTTGGAGGAGTGTTTAAACTAGACAAGGGGGGGGTGGGTGAGCTAGAATTCCATGGGAAAATTAGTGTAGACGGGGTAGGGGGATTAGCAAAGGGTTGTGGGGGAGGAGTGAGGGGGGCATATAGTTTATCAGATAAGGAGCTTCCGTTACAAGGAAAGCAGTCTCATAATTGCCTTAGCTCTAATTCTCCCTTAGCTAATGTAAACATCAGAGGGAGAAGTAATAATCTCCGCTGCATGCTGGCTAATGCGCGTAGCTTGTCGGGTAAATTAGGGGAGCTGCAAGCTATTGCATGTATTGAAAATTATGATTTAATAGGTATCACTGAGACCTGGTGGGATGATAAATGTGACTGGGCTGTGAATTTAAATGGTTATACACTTTTTAGGAGGGACAGAGAGATTAAAAAGGGTGGAGGGGTTTGTCTTTACGTAAAGTCAGACTTAAAGCCATGTAATAAAGACATTACCAATGAAAACGTCGAATCTCTTTGGGTAGAAATTTCAGTAGGGCTGAAGGTCACAAGGAAAATGATCATTGGTGTATGTTATAAACCACCCCGTATAGATGAGGGGGATGAGGCCCAGCTATTGTTGCAAATGGAGGAGGCTTCAAAACTGGGTCAAGTTGTTGTTATGGGGGACTTTAATTATCCGGACATTGACTGGAGTAATGGGGTGGCTAAGTCAGAAAAAGCTAGCAGGTTTGTAAATATGCTAAATGACAACTTTTTATTTCAGGCAGTTCAAGAACCCACTAGGAATGACGCTATTTTGGACCTGGTGATTTCTAATAATAATGAACTTATCTCTAACATTTGTGTGGGTGAGCATTTGGGGAACAGTGATCATAACATGGTCTCCTTTGAGATAATGCTGCAGAGACAGCGCTATAAGGGAGTAACTAAAACACTCAATTTTAGACGTGCAGACTTTGCCAGTATAAGGGCATCTCTGCAATGTGTCAACTGGGAAAGGCTTTTCATGGGGTTAGACACAGAAGGAAAATGGAACATCTTTAAAACATTGCTTTGTAGGTATACACAACAGTATATCCCCCTTGTAAGCAAGGAGAGGCATCGCAAAGCAAAACCTTTATGGCTGAATAAAAGTGTTATTGTCGAGGTTGGTAAGAAAAAACGTGCTTTTAGGGCATTCAAGTTAGCTGGGACAGCGGAAACTTTCATCAGGTACAAGGAAGCAAATAAAGCATGCAAAAAAGCTATCAGGCAAGCTAAAATAGAGATGGAAAGGGATATTGCAGCTAGGAGTAAAAAGAATCCAAAATTATTTTTTAATTATGTGAATAGTAAAAAAATGAAGCAAGAAGGGGTGGGAACTTTATTATCACGGGGGGGTACGTTGGTTGATGAAAACGGGGAAAAAGCTGAAATTTTGAACTCTTATTTTTCATCTGTCTATACATCTGAGGAGCCAGATAATGAAGGCTTCCCTTGTAATATGCCCAGTTCTAGTAATTTAGCTACTGACGCATGGGTCACTCGGGAGGAAATTCAAAAGAGACTTGAACATGTAAAGGTAAACAAAGGTCCAGGGCCGGATGGGATTCATCCCAGGGTATTAAATGAGCTGAGCGCTGTGATTGCCAAACCTCTTCACTTAATTTTTCAGGATTCATTGAGGTCTGGCATGGTGCCGAGAGACTGGCGGATTGCTAATGTGGTGCCGTTATTTAAAAAGGGATCCCGTTCTCAGCCTGAAAACTATAGGCCTGTTAGTCTGACATCAGTAGTAGGAAAACTTTTGGAAGGGGTAATAAGGGATAGGGTACTTGAATACATTGCAGTTCACAATACTATTAGTTTGTGCCAGCATGGTTTTATGCGTAACAGATCTTGCCAGACTAATTTAGTTGCCTTTTATGAGGAGGTGAGTAGGAACCTTGATGCTGGAATGGCAGTTGATGTCATCTACTTGGACTTTGCTAAAGCGTTTGATACAGTACCTCACAGAAGGTTAATGATCAAATTAAGGAATATTGGCCTAGAACATAATATTTGTAATTGGATAGAGAACTGGCTGAAGGATAGAGTACAAAGAGTGGTGGTAAATGGAACATTTTCTAATTGGACCAGTGTGGTTAGTGGAGTACCGCAGGGGTCAGTCCTTGGTCCTTTGCTGTTTAACTTGTTTATTAATGACCTGGAGGTGGGCATAGACAGTACTGTTTCTATTTTTGCTGATGACACTAAATTGTGCAAAACTATAAGTTCCATGCAGGATGCTGCCGCTTTGCAGAGCGATTTGACAAAATTAGATAACTGGGCAGCAAACTGGAAAATGAGGTTCAATGTTGATAAGTGCAAAGTTATGCACTTTGGTAGAAATAATATAAACGCAAACTATCTACTGAATGGTAGTGTGTTGGGGGTATCCTTAATGGAGAAGGATCTAGGGGTTTTTGTTGATAACAAGTTGTCTAATTCCAGGCAGTGTCATTCTGTGGCTACTACAGCAAATAAAGTGCTGTCTTGTATAAAAAAGGGCATTGACTCAAGGGATGAGAACATAATTTTGCCCCTTTATAGGTCCCTGGTAAGGCCTCACCTTGAGTATGCAGTGCAGTTTTGGGCTCCAGTCCTTAAGAGGGATATTAATGAGCTGGAGAGAGTGCAGAGACGTGCAACTAAACTGGTTAAGGGGATGGAAGATTTAAACTATGAGGTGAGACTGTCGAGGTTGGGGTTGTTTTCTCTGGAAAAGAGGCGCTTGCGAGGGGACATGATTACTCTGTACAAGTACATTAGAGGGGATTATAGGCAGTTGGGGGATGTTCTTTTTTCCCATAAAAACAATCAACGCACCAGAGGTCACCCCTTTAGATTAGAGGAAAGGAGTTTCCATTTGAAGCAGCGTAGGTGGTTTTTCACGGTGAGGGCAGTGAGGTTATGGAATGCCCTTCCTAGTGATGTGGTAATGGCAGATTCTGTTAATGCCTTTAAGAGGGGCCTGGATGAGTTCTTGATCAATCAGAATATCCAAGGCTATTGTGATACTAATATCTACAGTTAGTACTAGTGGTTGTATTTATAGTTTATGTATGTGTGTGTATAGATTGGTAGGTGTGGGTTAGGTGTGCTGGGTTTACTTGGATGGGTTGAACTTGATGGACACAGGTCTTTTTTCAACCCTATGTAACTATGTAACTATGTAACTATGTTTGTACGTTTATTTTTCCCAAAAGTGCAGTCGTCTAGACGTTGGTTGGTTGGTAATTGTTGGTTATTAGACCTGGAACTTACTCAGCCCCAGTCATATTTGTAAAAATGATTGGAACAATGGGATATGTAGTGATGGGCGAAATGTTTTGCCAGGCATGGATTCGTGGCGAATTTCCACGTTTCGCCATTGGTGGATATTTTCGCGAAACGGATGAAAAAATTTGCCACGCATCCAAAAATTTACACCCACATCAAAAGAATTTACAACATTGTTGCCGTTTCGTGAATTTTCCAGCGAAGTGAAACGGGACAGATTTGCTCATCAATAGTGATATGTGATTTTTTCCCCCATGAATTAACTTGATCTTGTCTTTCTCAATGGAGTTTTTCCATAAATAAATAAATGAAAAAAAAAAGTTTCATGGCAATTTTTTTTTAAACTTGAATTTGAAAATTTGCCCTTTTAGATCTGACTTCTAATGATGAGCAGATACCTAGTTGAGGACCCATTAAGCACCTTAGATATGTCCTCCACTTGATCCTACAGATCTTTCCAGGGTCGGACTGGGGGGTGCAGGGCCCCACCAGAGCTTCTGCCTCTGGGGACCCTGCACCCCCCCAATGGCCCCTGCAACTTTCACTCCCCCCTCCCCATGAGAGCCCCCCAACACCCTCTGACCCCCTCCCCCATGAGGAGCCAAAGATATGCAAAATTCCTCTCCATAGTTAATAAATGGGAGGCGCTATATGGCTGTTCCTCTTTAGACTTCACAGGTTACCAGGCAAGGATGCTGCTAGGAAGTCTGGGAGAAGAAGGTCCCGGTAAAGAACTATGCCCTTTGGGAACCAAAACCAGGACACATTAAAGGTGCCAGTCAGGATGGCTTAGAAAGAGCTGCCTTTTGTTCCAACAAGGGTTGACAGACTGGAGCTAACCCTCCCAGAACCCTTAAGGAATGCCTACTTTTATACTCCCTGAGATGCTTCCACTTAAGGGAATCCGGACCACTACTAGCCTTACTATTCCCATCTCCTACATAGTACCTCTGCCTACTTATATTATTTATCCCTTAGCTGCAAGTCCCTACATTTTCATAATAATCATTGATAATTATTGGTACTAAGTGAGTCCTCCATTTATGTTAAATAAATATCTATTTCATGGGTAAAAACTACCGGTGTCCTCATTTCTTAATTCCATTCCTCTTAACTGTGCTGCTTGAATGAGTGGTGAAATAATCTATAGATTACAACTACCATCTAATCAATGATTCCCTTTTAATAGACCCAATTCTAGTACTATTGGATGCATGGGTCACTCAAGAGGAAACTTGAAAGAGTAAACAAAGGCCCAGGACCGAATGGGATTCATCCCAGGGTATTAAACAAGCTTAGCTCTGTGATTGCCAAACCTCTTCACTTCATTTTTCTGGCATGGTGCAGAGAGACTGGCAAATTGCTAATGTGGTGCTGTTATTCAAAAAGGGATCCCGTTCTCAGCCGGGAAACTATAGGCCTGTTAGTCTGACATCGGCAGTAGGAAAGCTTTTGGAAGGGATAGGATACTTGACATTGTAAATCACACTACTCAGCATGGTTTTATAGGACAAGGAAAGCCCACACAACATGAAGTCTTATATGAAAGACCTAACTACATCACCTTCTGAAATGCTCTTGACTTTTCTGAAATCTTATCAATTTTCATACTAGCATCCTTGCCAATATAGTGCTGACTAGCCCCATTACAGTTTCCCATTAGGGTGAAGACACAGAGAGCTACTAGTAGCAGCTACTAAAACAGACAATGCTGATCATTTACTGATAATTGTCTCTACATGTGTTTTAGCAGAGGCAATTCTCAGTATTGTCTATGGCAGGGGATTTTCTGGTGCTTAGTAACTGTGACAAGTAGCTGCTACTAGTAGCCCAGTGTGTCTTCACCCTAATGTTTGTGTCTGAGACTCAGACCAAGACAGTGATTCTGGGCATTGGAATGTGTCAGGTAACTGGACTATGTGCATGGCACAGTGGGTAGAGCAGGTATTCCCTGTCAACATCACTAGTGACCTCCCAAATGCCCACCATTAAGAACACTTCAGATGAGTGTTCCATTGCCCACACAGGCTTTCTCCATGGGGAAATTACAGGTTGGCAAGCTACTGAGGTAGTTTAGTCCAGCAGCGATTGGAGATAAGTTTCTTTGGCTGCCTTCTTCCATTGGTTGCCTTAAATTAGAGTCCACAAGAGAGTTTCATTTGAGGTTCAGAAGGGAAAGGATATTGGTGTATGTGCACAAACATCACTTCCACCATGTAGAAGGAAGAAACACGGCAGTGCCAAATACAGAACCAGCACAGGTCCATTATGGCAGAGTCATTTTTTTATAGATTCATGGGAGAAGGGGCTTATTCTTCCCCTTTACAGAGCGCTGGTAAGGCCCCATCTAGAATATGCTGTTCAGTTCTGGTCTCCAGTGCTCAAACGGGACATGATTGGGTTAGAGAGGGTCCAGAGAAGGGCAACTAAGCTGGTAAAGGGTATGGGAAGTCTCAGTTATGAAGAAAGACTGGCCCAGTTGGGTCTGTTTACACTGGGGAAGAGGCGCTTAAGGGGTGACATGATAACTATGTATAAATATATAAGGGGATCATATAATAACCTCTCTAATGCTTTATTTACCAGTAGGTCCTTCCAACGGGCATGAGGGCACCCACTCCGTTTAGAAGAAGGGAGGTTCCGCATAAATATTCAGAAAGGGTTTGTTACAGTGAGAGCTGTGAAGGTGTGGGATTCCACCCCTGAATCAGTGGTACTGGCAGATACATTAGATAAAAGGGGGCTGGATGGGAATGGTGTTGTGACTCCCTCTATATGAAAAAATCCAGTAGCCCACTGGTAAATTGCAGTGGTGCAAGAGTGTGTTTATTTAGTCCATACACACATATACACAGGGCAACATTTCAGCCCCCCCCCACCCTTTATCAAGCCCGTGGCTCCCTCCAGTAAGGAGACTGCTGCATTGGTGATGAAGTCATTTTATACAATGTTTACACAACATTCTCTGTGTTACTGGAATTAGAGTTGGTGTGGGAGCAGGGGAGAGAGGCGCGTGGCTTTATTCTGGAAGAAAATCCCATTCAGGTAGGAATAGAAAGATACCTGTATGTTATATTGGGGCTCATTGTGTAACTGAGAGGCATGTATTGTGGTACAGTGTTATCACGGGATTGGGATTAGTACATTTGTACAGGTTTCGGATCCTTTATCCGGAAACCCATTATCCAGAAAGTTCCGAATTATGGAAAGCCCGTCTCC
The DNA here is from genome assembly GCF_000004195.4 of Xenopus tropicalis. Classification (NCBI taxonomy): domain Eukaryota; kingdom Metazoa; phylum Chordata; class Amphibia; order Anura; family Pipidae; genus Xenopus; species Xenopus tropicalis. The sequence continues at coordinate 125,666,851 of NC_030683.2, read as the reverse complement.
CATAGACTCCATTTTAATCAAATAATACAGAATTTTAAAACTGATTTCCTTTATCTCTGTAATAATAAAACAGTACCTGTACTTGATCCCAACTAAGATATAATTACCCCTTATTGGGGGCAGAACAGTCCTATTGGGTTTATTTCATGGTTAAATGATTCCCTTTTCTCTGTAATAATAAAACAGTACCTGTACTTGATCCCAACTAAGATATAATTACCCCTTATTGGGGGCAGAACAGTCCTATTGGGTTTATTTCATGGTTAAATGATTCCCTTTTCTCTGTAATAATAAAACAGTACCTGTACTTGATCCCAACTAAGATATAATTACCCCTTATTGGGGGCAGAACAGCCCTATTGGGTTTATTTCATGGTTAAATGATTCCCTTTTCTCTGTAATAATAAAACAGTACCTGTACTTGATCCCAACTAAGATATAATTACCCCTTATTGGGGGCAGAACAGCCCTATTGGGTTTATTTCATGGTTAAATGATTCCCTTTTCTCTGTAATAATAAAACAGTACCTGTACTTGATCCCAACTAAGATATAATTACCCCTTATTGGATGCAAAACAATCCTATTGGGTTTAACCCTTTAAGTGCCAAGGGACGTAGATTCTACGTCCCAGGTACCAAGGGACCAAAGTGCCATGGGACGTAGAATCTACGTCCAATGGCACTGTCGGCTTTACAAGCGCTGCGCTCGCTTTTAAAGCAGCGCAGCGCTTGTAAAGCCTTCACAACCCCCTAGGCAACGAGCGAATAAGGACATACTCACGGATCCGGTCGCCCAGCCGCACCGATCCGGTCCCTCAGCCAATGACAGCAGTGGACACGCATTGATGACGTGTCCACTGCTGTCCCTTTAAATGTCGCCGCCCCCGCGTCGCCTCTTCACTCCTGCTGAGCACATGTGACTGCTGGAGCCCCCCTGCTGCCTTCCTGCTGCCTTCCTGCTGGATTGGTCGCCCTGATTGCCTGCCTGCATTGTGTGAGCTGAACTACAACTCTCTAACCACTGTTTATTTTGCTTATTTCTATCTCAACTGTCTAAAAAAAATTTTTATTTTTTTTTTTCCATTTCTTCTTCTATCTTTGTCATTATTACACTTTTACACACATACACACTTATTTACAACTTTCCCAAGCACACACAGACACTTACACACACACTTACACTTAGAAAAAAAAAAAAAAATCTTTCTTTCTTTTCTTTTCTTTCTTTCTTTGCTTTCTTTGGCAGTCTTTTTTTTTACTAAAACTTTATTTCTGATCTTGCTCTATAATTATCTGATTTATTTGGTTGCATTTTAGTGTTTTTTTGGCATTTTCATAATTGATTTCTGTTTTTGAATTATTCTATTGCACTGTAACTTTTTTATTGCTATTGGGTGCTGAATTTGCAGTGACGTTGGTGGATCCAGGGCTCTGGCCACTGATTTCATTGCAATAATTGTTCTTCTGTTGGTTTGAGTGGTTTTATTTGAATTTACTGATTTTATGGTGTTTTATCTTTGCATTGTTCTTTATTGTGTATTTAGTGCCCCTAAAAGGTTGCTTTTGCAGTGACGTTGGTGGATCCAGGGCTCTGACCACCGATTTCATTGCAATTATTGTTCTTTTGTAGGTTTGGGTGGTTTTATTTGAATTTACTGATTTTATGGTGTTTTATCTTTGCATTGTTCTTTATTGTGTATTTAGTGCCCCTAAAAGGTTGCTTTTGCAGTGACATTGGTGGATCCAGGGCTCTGACCACAGATTTCATTGCAATTATTGTTCTTTTGTAGGTTTGGGTGGTTTTATTTGAATTTACTGATTTTATGGTGTTTTATCTTTGCATTGTTCTTTATTGTGTATTTAGTGCCCCTAAAAGGTTGCTTTTGCAGTGACATTGGTGGATCCAGGGCTCTGACCACTGATTTCATTGCAATTATTGTTCTTTTGTAGGTTTGGGTGGTTTTATTTGAATTTACTGATTTTATGGTGTTTTATCTTTGCATTGTTCTTTATTGTGTATTTAGTGCCCCTAAAAGGTTGCTTTTGCAGTGACATTGGTGGATCCAGGGCTCTGACCACCGATTTCATTGCAATTATTGTTCTTTTGTTGGTTTAGGTGGTTTTATTTGAATTTACTGATTTTATGGTGTTTTATCTTTGCATTGTTCTTTATTGTGTATTTAGTGCCCCTAAAAGGTTGCTTTTGCAGTGACATTGGTGGATCCAGGGCTCTGACCACCGATTTCATTGTAATTATTGTTCTTTGATTGCTTTTAGTGGTTTTATTCCATTTGGTTTCAGTTGTTCTAGAAAGATCCAGAGGTGCTAAGTTCAGATTGTTCTAGTAGTTTCTATTGCCAAAGGTTAACTCCTGGTCATCCCTTGCTGGCTTGAGTTTATCAAAAGGTTACAGTGAGGTTTTTTTTTTCTAGCTTCTCCTATTACAAGTGCTGTCTTGCTTGCTGCTTTTTTTTTTTTTTTTTTTTTTTTGCTTGCTTGTTTTCACTTTGCCTGCTGATTGCTAGATTTGCAGTTGTCGGTATATTTCTGGCACAATGGCCAAACGGTTTTACAGCACCGAGGAAGCTGCTAGGTATTGCATGGACTCCAGCTCAGAAGAATTTAGCGATTCTGGGTCTGAGTATGTTCCATCTGACCACTCTACTGAGGAATCAGAGATAGACGATAGTGACACGGTTAGCGCAGAGGTTAGTAGTGGTGGCACGCTTACTGCTGAAGAGGCAGAGGCTGGTGGTAGTGCCCAAGATGTACCCATGGAAGTAGAAGAGGGTGAGGGTAGCACTGATGCAGCAGTTGGAGAGCCTGCGTGGGGGCCTCCCTGTAATTATGTCCCTGAAATTCCCCCTTTCACTGCAGTCCCTGGCCTCAGTGTGGACACCACTAATTTTGAAATTATAGATTTTTTTAATCTCTATATTACAGAGGCCATCCTACAGGACATGGTCCGTTACACAAATTTGTATGCTGAGCAGTATCTTGCCAGCAACCCTTTACCGGGTTTTTCAAGAGCCCAGGCATGGTATCCCACAAATATAAACGAAATAAAAAGATTCCTGGCTCTTACATTGGCAATGGGACTCGTAGAACGTAATTCTTTAGCTTCCTACTGGGATACCAATACAGTCCTTTCCATCCCTCTTTTTTCAGCCGTTATGCCAAGAAACCGTTATCAAATTTTATTGCGGTTTCTTCACTTTAACGACAACACAACGGCTGTTGCCCCTAATGAGCCCGGTTATGACAGGCTTTATAAATTGAGGCCCCTTATAGATAGCCTGTCTCAGCGCTTCGCAGAGGTTTACACCCCCTCCCAAAATGTCTGTGTTGATGAGTCCCTTTTGCTCTTCAAAGGGCGCCTAAAATTTCGCCAATATATCCCAAGTAAGCGTTCTCGCTATGGGATGAAATTTTACAAACTCTGTGAAAGCAGCACGGGCTACACTAGTTATTTCATGCTGTATGAGGGAAAGGACACTAATTTGGACCCCCCCGGTTGTCCCACTGACTTGACTACCAGTGGTAAAATTGTTTGGGAGCTCATAACTCCACTGCTGGGCCGAGGTTACCACTTATACGTGGATAACTTTTACACAAGCATCCCTTTATTTAGAGCCCTAAATTCTTTGGACACCCCAGCCTGCGGCACAGTCAACCGTAACCGCAAAGGACTGCCCAGGGAATTGCTGGATAAGAAACTGAAGCGTGGAGAAGTACATGCTCTAAGAAGCAATGAGCTCTTGGCCATAAAATATTCAGACACCAAAGTTGTTTTTATGCTTACTACTATCCACGATGAGACCATGATTGTCCAACACAGAAGTGGCGGTAGGCCCTCAAAAACAAAGCCACTGTGTAGTAAAGAATATAGTAAGCATATGGGTGGTGTTGATAAATCCGACCAAATACAACATTATTATAATGCCACCCGAAAAACCAGGGCCTGGTACAAAAAAGCAGCAATTTATATGATCCAAATGGCCCTTTATAATTCTTATGTCGTTTACAAGGCGGCAGTACCAGGCCCCAGATTGTCTTATTACAATTATTTGCTGCAGTTGCTCCCTTCCTTGTTGTTTGGTGATGTAGAGGAGGTTCCTGACATGCCAGGTAATGACAATGTTGCCCGAATGGTGGGTAAGCATTTTATAGCACAAATTCCACCAACACCTAAAAAAACATATGCCCAGAGAAAATGTAAGGTTTGCCGTTCCAAGGGTGTTAGGCGAGATGTCCGGTATTATTGTCCCAAGTGTCCTAGCAAGCCTGCTTTGTGTTTCCACCCATGTTTTGAAGTGTACCATACTGTGGTACACTATGAGAGGACTTGAATTTTGTGTTTTTATAGGTAGGTTATGGTTCTCTGGGTTTGTTGGTGGAATAAGGATTTAGCATATCAGAATAGTGAACTTGGCATGTTCTAGGTTTTTATGCACAAGGTTTCAGGACTCCAAACTTAGCTGTGCTGGCAAAGTGACGCTGTTTTTTATTTATTGAGTTTATCTATTCTGGCAGGTCCGTACTTTACTTATAACTAGGTTATAGATATATGTGATGAAAAGTTTGGTAAGGTGTGTCATATTGGCAAAAGTGTTGTTTTTTTTTTAGTAAAGTAGGGATTTATGGTGTGTGATTTTGTTTTTTGCACAGGTTGTCAGAAAAACAAAGTGTGCTTGTAGCTTGTGGTTGTTTAGACTTGTTCTTGGGCATTCAGATTTTTGTGTTTGAGCTATGGTTATTCAGGCTAGTTGCAGTGTTTCTTTGGTTATGGGGTAGGACTTATATTGTGCTGTTGGTATAGCGAACTGAGGTGCTGGGTGACTGACAGGGCGCATGATAAAACTTGTGGTGTGTGATGAATCAATGAGATGTTTTTATCTCTAAAGCTGATGCCACAAGTCCTTTTACTGGCACCTCAAAAGCTTGCCTGTCAGCGCAGTTATCTGTGCATAGTTTTGTATATTACTTTGCATTTCTGGGCAGCATTTAACTACTGTAAGTGTAGGCCTTGAGTTTTTTGCAAAGGTTCTTGAGCACAGGATGACAGATACATTATGGTTTTTTGTGCTTGTAGTACAAATTGAATATCTACTGTATGTTCTGGTTAGGTTACACAAGTTGCAGTGGCTCTCTAAATATAAAAACTTTGCGTAATACTGGTGTGCCACTGGTGACTGCTGCACGGCACGTAATGGTGCACATAATTTTATCTCTGATGCTAATGCCCCAAGCTTTATTGTTGGCACCTAAATTCCTAACCTTTAGTGCAACTTCTAAGGACATTTGCATCATTTATGGGCCAAATTACTATGGATTTTTTGGCAAATATCCTTCTAAATGTGGTGCAGATTTTGTCATTTCTAAAGTAGTGTAGGAAGAAGCAAAAAACTGGTATCATAACACCACAGGAACTCAAATCAAAGATGCTCCACAAAACAGAAATAGGTGAGTAAAGTACAATTTAGGGGTTTATTTGGGGGGGGGGTAAAGTAAAAAACTGCAAGGGGTGCATAGAGTGCATTTTCAGGTTTGGTGGCCATGTACTTATGTGCAACCAGACATATGGGGTGTAATTTTATTCAGGGTAACTTGCTAATTGATACTGAGCAAGTTTTTTGATAGTTGCCGTTGAGATTTTGGGGAGAAATCTAACTTTATATTTTTTTTCAGACCAAGAATGGTGTCTCTAAATAGCTGAAGTTGTCTATTTTTAATCAATGTATAGTTTATATGGGTTTTTTTACAGTTAAGGGGCAATTTTGTCTGAAAAACTTTGAGATGTGCACATAAATTGCAGCCCCATTATTATGCATTGCCCCTGTTTTGGGGCATTTGGTGGCCACGTCTTTATGTGCACCCATACATATGGGGTATCGTTTTATTCAGGGGAACTTGCAGATTGATGTTTAGTAAGTTTTTGGTAGTTGCTATAGAGATTTTGGGGAGAAATCTAGGTTTGTATCTGTTTTTTCCTTGATTTCTGACCAAAGCACCGACTTCTGCAAGGGACTGCGGCCGCAATTTTCCATGTAGAAAGAGGAGAGTGGCGTCTCTGAATAGCTGATGGTGTGCACTTTTCAGAAATATATAGTTTGTGGGGGTTATTTTACAGGTATGGGGGGTTAACACTGAAAAACTGCAGGAAGTGCACATAGAGCTCAGTGAAATTGCCCTTTTGCATTGCCCCTGTTTTGGGGCATTTGGTGGCCACGTCTTTATGTGCACCCATACATATGGGGTATCGTTTTATTCAGGGGAACTTGCAAATTGATGTTTAGTAAGTTTTTGGTAGTTGCCATAGAGATTTTGGGGAGAAATCTAGGTTTGTATCTGTTTTTTCCTTGATTTCTGACCAAAGCGCTGACTTCTGCAAGGAACTACGGCCACAATTTTCCATGTAGAAAGAGGAGAGTGGCGTCTCTGAATAGCTAATGGTGTGCACTTTTCAGAAATATATAGTTTGTGGGGGTTTTTTTACAGGTATGGGGGGTTAACACTGAAAAACTGCAGGAAGTGCACATAGAGCGCAGCCCCCAAAATTTCAACTGAAATTGCCCTTTTGCATTGCCCCTGTTTTGGGGCATTTGGTGGCCACGTCTTTATGTGCACCCATACATAGGGGGTATCGTTTTATTCAGGGGAACTTGCAGATTGATGTTTAGTAAGTTTTTGGTAGTTGCCATGGAGATTTTGGGGAGAAATCTAGGTTTGTATCTGTTTTTTCCTTGATTTCTGACCAAAGCGCTGACTTCTGCAAGGAACTACGGCCACAATTTTCCATGTAGAAAGAGGAGAGTGGTGTCTCTGAATAGCTGAAGGTGTGCACTTTTCAGAAATATATAGTTTGTGAGGGTTATTTCACAATTAGGGGGGATTAACACTGAAAAACTGCAGGTAGTGCACATAGAGCGCAGCCCCCAAAATTTCAACTGAAATTGCCCTTATGCATTGCCCCTGTTTTGGGGCATTTGGTGGCCACGTCTTTATGTGCACCCATACATATGGGGTATCGTTTTATTCAAGGGAACTTGCAGATTGATGTTTAGTAAGTTTTTGGTAGTTGCCATGGAGATTTTGGGGAGAAATCTAGGTTTTTTATCTGGTTTTTCCTTGATTTCTGACCAAAGCGCTGACTTCTGCAAGGGACTGCGGCCACAATTTTCCATGTAGAAAGAGAAGAGTGGTGTCTCTGAATAGCTGAAGGTGTGCACTTTTCAGAAATATATAGTTTGTGAGGGTTATTTCACAATTAGGGGGGGTTAACACTGAAAAACTGCAGGTAGTGCACATAGAGCGCAGCCCCCAAAATTTCTACTGAAATTGCCCTTTTGCATTGCCTCTGTTTTGGGGCATTTGGTGGCCACGTCTTTATGTGCACCCATACATATGGGGTATCGTTTTATTCAGGGGAACTTGCAGATTGATGTTTAGTAAGTTTTTGGTAGTTGCCATAGAGATTTTGGGGAGAAATCTAGGTTTGTATCTGTTTTTTCCTTGATTTCTGACCAAAGCGCTGACTTCTGCAAGGAACTACGGCCACAATTTTCCATGTAGAAAGAGGAGAGTGGCGTCTCTGAATAGCTGAAGGTTTGCACTTTTCAGAAATATATAGTTTGTGAGGGTTATTTCACAATTAGGGGGGGTTAACACTGAAAAACTGCAGGTAGTGCACATAGAGCGCAGCCCCCAAAATTTCTACTGAAATTGCCCTTTTGCATTGCCTCTGTTTTGGGGCATTTGGTGGCCACGTCTTTATGTGCACCCATACATATGGGGTATCGTTTTATTCAGGGGAACTTGCAGATTGATGTTTAGTAAGTTTTTGGTAGTTGCCATAGAGATTTTGGGGAGAAATCTAGGTTTGTATCTGTTTTTTCCTTGATTTCTGACCAAAGCGCTGACTTCTGCAAGGAACTACGGCCACAATTTTCCATGTAGAAAGAGGAGAGTGGCGTCTCTGAATAGCTGAAGGTGTGCACTTTTCAGAAATATATAGTTTGTGAGGGTTATTTCACAATTAGGGGGGGTTAACACTGAAAAACTGCAGGTAGTGCACATAGAGCGCAGCCCCCAAAATTTCAACTGAAATTGCCCTTATGCATTGCCCCTGTTTTGGGGCATTTGGTGGCCACGTCTTTATGTGCACCCATACATATGGGGTATCGTTTTATTCAGGGGAACTTGCAGATTGATGTTTAGTAAGTTTTTGGTAGTTGCCATGGAGATTTTGGGGAGAAATCTAGGTTTTTTATCTGGTTTTTCCTTGATTTCTGACCAAAGCGCTGACTTCTGCAAGGGACTGCGGCCACAATTTTCCATGTAGAAAGAGAAGAGTGGTGTCTTTGAATAGCTGAAGGTGTGCACTTTTCAGAAATATATAGTTTGTGGGGGTTATTTCACAGGTAGGGGGGTTAACACTGAAAAACTGCAGGAAGTGCATATAGAGCGCAGCCCCCACATTTTTAGCTGTAATTGCCCTTGTGCATTGCCCCTGCTTTGGAGTGTTTGGTGCCCATGTCTTTATGTGCACCCATACATATGGGGCATCATTTTATTCAGGAGAAGTTTGTCTTTCAAATATGCCTTTGTTAGAAAATTTTTATGAGATTTTTTTTTGTCAAATCCACATTTGATCATGCGTCCAAGTTTACGTTTTAGAAAAAAAAAAAAAATGTCATAAAAAGTTCCAAATTTCACAATGCACTGACAAAAGGTATTTGGCTTTTGAGTGAAAACTACATTGCACCTAGAAACCTGAAGGTCTGTAGTTTCTAAAGATACCAAACATGAGGGGATATTTTAGATTTACATATAAGTTATGCTGCATTAACTGTTACAAGCGCTTTTCTGCTTTGTTCTGGTGTGATATTGTACAAAGTATTGCTTTAGTTTGGGGGTTACTTCTGGACAGGAACTGTGGGGTACCACCACATATTTGGTATCGTTGGACTTGGGAGTATCAGGGCTTTTACAAACAACAAAAAAAAGTGTGTAAAATTAACTTTTCTATGGAAAAAAAACTCAAAATATACAGAAATTTTTCATAATTTTTTTTTTTTTTTACATATTTCACCCAAAATACACATCATATCTCCAGAAAAGTTATAAAATTTGGTATGTATGTCGAAGCCCAATTAGTGACGAAAAAAACGATATATAATTTCCCTAGTTTCATGGAGGTTTTTCTACCAAAAAACATTGTTAAAGTGAATGAGTACAAAATGCTTAAAAAACGTCTGGCACTGGGGGGAACCGAAATGACGAATTCGGCTGGCACTTAAAGGGTTAATTAATGTTTTATTGATTTTTTAATAGACAAGGTATGGAGATTCAAATTACGGAAACCCCACTTATCCAGAATACCCTTGGTCCCGAGCATTCTGGATAATTGGTTCTATACCTGTACAACATTTGTCTGCTAAAGTGAGGTTTCACCACTCTCCATGCATTTCTATTTCACTTAATCGAAGGGTGAACTTTCACTTATTGATAAATACTTTTATTTTTAAAAATCCCATAGGAACAAATGGAGAGGGGTGGAATTTAATTCTAATGGACTGTGGAAGTTTGAACTTCACTCTTATAAATGTACCACTTTGATTTGAGTTTCCATTTTATTTAGATCATTTTCCAAAAACATATGATCATTGGTTAATGAGACACCCTTATGGACTATGTAGAATCTCTCGATAGCTGGAGAATGAAAGTATGAGGAAGGCTTTATGGTTTATGGTGTCGGTTAGGTAAAGATGAGTGTCTGTATTATATTATTACATACATTGAACACCATATCCAGGGATCAGCAAAGGTTTATTAGTAGTGATGAGCGAATCTGTCCTGTTTGGCATCGCCATAAAATTTGCAAAAAGGCAAGAAAATTCACGAAATGGCGAAAAATGACCAAAACGCATTTGTCGCGCATTTTTTTTTCTTTTGTCACCTGCGTCTATTTTTTTGTCACCCGCCTTTTTTCGACGCTACTGCGCCCAATTTTGACGCAACCGTGCCCTTTTTTGATCCAATTTGACGCGCAAAAAACCCCCTAAATTCCACACAACAAATTTTTTCTGCGGCGGATTTTCATGGAAGTTTCATGAAACAATTCGCCAATGCCGAAATTCGCTGCGAAGCCATGCCTGGTGAAAAAATTCGCTCATCACTATTTATTAGTAGTGATGGGTGAAATGTTTCAACAGGCATGGATTCGCGGCGAATTTCCGCGTTTCGCCATTGGCGGATTGTTTCGCGAAACGGATGAAAAAATTTGCAGCGGAAAAGTTCACCGCACATCCAAAAATTGTCAAAAAAGAATAGTCACGGGCGTCAAAAGAATAGCCGTGCGACAAAATAATAGCCACGGGCAACAAAACAATAGCCGCGCAACAAAACAATAGCCACGGGCGACAAAAGAATAGCTGTGCGACAAAATAATAGCCGCGGGCAAAAAAAGAATAGCTGTGCGAAAAAATAATAGCCGCGGGCGACAAAAGAATAGTCGTGGGCGACAAAAGAATAGCTTTGCGACAAAACAATAGCCACGGGCGACAAAAGAATAGCCGTGCGACAAAACAATAGCCACGGGCGACAAAAGAATAGCCGTGCGACAAAATAATAGCCACGGGCGACAAAAGAATAGCCGTGCGACAAAATAATAGCCACGGGCGACAAAAGAATAGCTGTGCGACAAAACAATAGCCGCGGGAGACAATTTTTTTTGCCGCACATTTTCGCCGTTTCGCTGATCTTTTGATTTGCAAATTTTTTGGCCAAGCGATTCGCTCATCACTATTTTTTTTTTTTTTGGCCAAGCGATTCGCTCATCACTATTTATTAGCCTATTTATGTTTATAGTGTCAAGATGGAGAAGGAATCCAGGTCACTTCCCCAGAGGAGGAACATTACTATATGAATCTGCATCAACATTGATTGTCTTACAAATTACCAACCTGTTTGAAATTAAATGTGATTTCCTTTGAATAACTCTAAATAAATAGTCTATACCAACGAGGGCATTAATGGGAGCCAGAATATACTCACATAATGGGTTTGTGGGTATCTCCAACACCTTAACCTGCACATCCTGGACTTATAAGACCCAGTAGAGCAGTGTGGGGCAGAGTGTAGCACCGGAACCTAGGAGTCCGTGCCTCCATATATAAATAACCCATTATTTCCTGCAAGCAGAACTGCTAAAAGCTTGTTTTCAAACCCCTTTTGTTTGCTATTGCCATGGAGCAGAGTCGCTCTATACAGCTTTGTACCGCATTCCAGCCCTAATGGCCTTGGGTTGATCTACCTGTAACAGTGACATTGTCTTATATGGGGTTGGGAAAACGACTAAATTCAGTCTTTATCTTCTTGTTTAGGTGAAATAAAAGTTGAATGTTTGGAATATAACCAGATCCCCCTGGTCTTAGCATGGACCTCAGCACCATCTTTGTGCTTCTCCTTCTGGGTAAGTCAGTAATTCCTACATTGTATCCAGTGTGTCTGTTCTATTCATTCATTTAACCATTAAATAAACCCAATGGGGCTGTTCTGCCCCCAATAAGGGGTAATTATATCTTAGTTGGGATCAAGTACAGGTACTGTTTTATTATTACAGAGAAAAGGGAATCATTTAACCATTAAATTAACCCAATAGGGCTGTTCTGCCCCAATAAGGGGTAATTATATCTTAGTTGGGATCAAGTACAGGTACTGTTTTATTATTACAGAGAAAAGGGAATCATTTAACCATGAAATAAACCCAATAGGGCTGTTCTGCCCCCAATAAGGGGTAATTATATCTTAGTTGGGATCAAGTACAGGTACTGTTTTATTATTACAGAGAAAAGGGAATCATTTAACCATGAAATAAACCCAATAGGGCTGTTCTGCCCCCAATAAGGGGTAATTATATCTTAGTTGGGATCAAGTACAGGTACTGTTTTATTATTACAGAGAAAAGGGAATCATTTAACCATGAAATAAACCCAATAGGGCTGTTCTGCCCCCAATAAGGGGTAATTATATCTAAGTTGGGATCAAGTACAGGTACAGGTATAGGACCCATTATCCAGAATGCTCGGGACCAAGTGTATTCCGGATAAGGGGTTTTTCCGTAATTTGGATCTCCATACATTAAATCTATTAAAAAATCAATAAAACATTAATTAAACCCAATAGGATTGTTTTGCATCCAATAAGGATTATTTATATCTTAGTTGGGATCAGTTACAAGGTACTGTTTTATTACTACAGAGAAAAAGGAAATCAGTTTTAAAATTCTGAATTATTTGATTAAAATGGAGTCTATGGGAGACGGGCTTTCCGTAATTCGGAGCTTTCTGGATAATGGGTTTCCGGATAAGGGATCCCATACCTGTACTGTTTTATTATTACAGAGAAAAGGGAATCATTTAACCATGAAATAAACCCAATAGGGCTGTTCTGCCCCCAATAAGGGGTAATTATATCTTAGTTGGGATCAAGTACAGGTACTGTTTTATTATTACAGAGAAAAGGGAATCATTTAACCATTAAATAAACCCAATAGGGCTGTTCTGCCCCAATAAGGGGTAATTATATCTTAGTTGGGATCAGGTACAGGTACGGATAACGGATCCTATTCCTGTACTACCAAGGGGCTTATTTATCAATGCTCAAATTATAATTTTTACTGTGATTCAAGACTTTTCTGCTAAAACTCACAAACCTGACTTGTGAAGTCACATAGCAGACAATGGGAGCTGCCGTAGGCAGGATTTAAACTATTTATTCAGTTCAAGTTTTTCAAGTTTTTTCGGAGCTTTTAAATTCCAGGTATTCAAGCTACTGAAATGAGGTTTTTTTATATTCGTATTTTTTTTAATAAACATTTATGTTATTTGTAAATTGTGAGTGTATTCAAAGTAGAAAAAAACTCTAAAACCTCAAAACTACAAATTTTGATAATGGGATAATGTCATTAAAGACACTGCCGTTGGCTTAAAGAGAATGCACTTAACTTAGAAGAAATGCGGCTGAGCTTAATTAGCCAGAAAATACAATTATTGCACAAACGAAGGTCATATAAGATTTACCCTTTTGTTTTTTGTTTTTTCTAGCACACAGCGCAATGCAACAAACAACAAATGATCATAAACGGAAATGGTAATAAACTTTATATGTCATTATGGGGTGGGTTCCAGTACTTACAGCAATACTGTCATGGCAAAAACACAAACAGATGTTTTTATATTTAATTTTAAAATGTCACATGGGGCTAGCCATATTCTTCATTTCCCAGGGTGCCACAGCCATGTGACCTGTGCTCTGATAAACTTCACTCACTGCAAGATAGCAGCTCCCAGTAGGTATCAGAATAGCACTCAATAGTAAGAAATCCAAGTCCGGCTTGGGACTCCTCCAGTTACATGGGAGTAGGAGAAACAATAGGTTAGCTGAAAGCAGTTCTAATGTGTAGTGCTGGCTCCTTCTGAAAGCTCAGACTCAGGCACACACACAGTGAAAGGGCAGTTCTGTACCTCTTCTCAACCACATTTACACATCTGCCCTCTGCTTGTCTAATCTTGTAAACCTAACAGATTCATAAAACTAGAATTCATATTTTTCTGTTTTTTAAAAAACTCAATATTTTATATAAGGATAAACGTCATTATTATATTAAAGGCACCACAGCGATACCCACAGGTACTGCATATTATATATCTCCCTATTTTTATGAGGCATTGGTATGCCCAGTATACAGTATTTATATGTTATAAACATATTTATAGATTTGTTAAGGCAACAACAACAGAGAAAGCAAACACTAAACATGAAATACATAAAAGTAATAACCATTTATCCCCATACGTAATACAAGACCATTTTGAACAGGCAATACAACGATGAGCGAGTTTTTTGGCCAGGCATGGATTCGCAGTGAATTTCCGCATTTCAGCATTGGCAAATTGTTTTGCGAAACTTCCGTGAAAATTTGGCGTGGAAAAATTTGTTGGAAGGATTTTTTTGTTGTGTGTCAAATTGGGTGCTGTCGCATAAAAAAGGAAACAGTCGCAAAAAAAGGTGCAGTTGCGTAAAAAAAAAAGCGCAGTCGAGTCAAAAAAGTGCGGACAACAAAAAAAAAATAGATGCTGGTGACAAAAAAGAAGGATCTTTCAGGAAATGGAAGGGACCTCTGCCATTGGCTTCTACAGCAAGTTTTAGCTGGCAAATGGTCGAATTCAGATTTTTAGCCATTTGCATGCGTAGTAAATCTTGAAAAAGTTGCAACTTTTTTTTCCCGCTAAAAATCCCAACCAGAAAAAGAAAAAAATCCAACAGTTAGTAAATGCCCCCTTTGGGGCAGATTCATCAAAGTATGAGTTCGAATCCAAAAATGGATAAAATTCAGATTAAACACGAAAATTTCTGATGATCAAAAATTCTAGTTTCCAGGGCGATGATTCAAAAAAAGTCACAATTTCGGCAACTTTTTCCCCCACTCTATCTTTTTGTCAGCTCAGATTTTTAAGTACATGTCAGACATTCGTGGAAATGAGTCAAATTAAAAAAAAATCAAAAAGAATGGGTAATGTTAGAGTTTTAGTAAATCTACCCCCTACGATATTGGCCATAAGATAGTCTATTCCAAAGTTATTTTAAGAAAAAAGAAATGTCCGAACTGTTCTGGGTTTCTCTCTATTGATATAGAATATAATAATGTATGTAATACTATGGGTGACAAAAGAATAGCTGCGCGACAAAAGAATAGCTGTGCGACAAAAGAATAGCCGTGGGTGACAAAAGAATAGCCGCGCGACAAAAGAATAGCCGTGGGTGATAAAAGAATAGCTGTGGGTGACAAAAGAATAACCGCGGGTGACAAAAGAATAGCCGTGGGTGACAAAAGAATAGCCGCGGGCGACAATTTTTTTGGACGCGTGACATTTTCGCCATTTCGCAAATTTTCCGTCCGTTTCGCGAATTTTTTGAAAGATTTACAAATTTTTCGGCTAAGCGAAACAGGACAGATTCGCTCATCACTACTGTAGACTATTGGATCTGTGATGTTCAAAACAGTCCAGTTGCCTAATGATACAAAAAGCAGCAATTTAGCAGGATTTTGCAATTTTACTGACTTGAATAAGGAGATTCTTAAAGAAATTATTGACTTCAAAGGAGAAGTAAAGCTGCTGCCTCATTTAGGATCCCGCTGTGTATTATAAGGATTATTGATGCCCAACCTGTACTCCTCCATTGTTAGGGTATTACTGACTCAGTTGGCTGTTTTTTTCATACCTTGGTATAAGCCTGAATGTTTCCGGGCAGCTGGAAGTGACGAGCAAAATTAGCCTGTTTAGTCGAAAAATTAATGAAATGGTGAAATTTTGCCAAAATGTTGCTGAATGTATTGGGGTCAATGGGCCTTTTTTTCAGCATTTCTAGTATTGCCATTAGTGGGGGTTTTGACAGTATATTGTTGTTTCATTTTTTTCTCAAAAAATTTCGAGATAATTCTAAATATTTTCTCAAAAAATGTAACCGTTCGAAAACTTTGTGACTTTTCAGACTGAAAAAAAGCATGCCAGGTTTAAAGGGAAACTAAAGCTTAAAGAAGAATATGGCTAGAAATGTTTAGCTATGTGTTTTGAGCCCCTGTACCAGCCCAAAGCCACCAACGCTCTATAGAAATAAAGCCCCATGCCCCTGAAGATGCCCACAGTAGCTCTCCATCTTTTGCCCTGCCCAACTACTGCACATGCTCAGTCTGCTCTTGGCTGATGTAAGTGACCTGAGCTTAGGGATCGACTCACAATATTCTTCTTTCCTATGCCGGCTTGCTCTAGTCACTGCCTGGTCACTATTAAACATGCATACAGGCCAACCAATCACACTCCTGTCTGGCTGCTCCCTATAAAACTCCAGTCCCACTCTGGCACTTTGAGCTTGGGGTGAGACTTTAGCTGAATCCTTATTGTGTGACTTTTCTTTCCACCTTGTTAGAAAGGATGAAAACATTGACAGAACTTAGAGAAACTGAATTCAGAGCAATTATTTTAAAGCTTTATATTCTTAATTAAACATAAAAATAGGTTGATTCTATCACTTATATACTTTAGAGTAAAAGCACCATATACCCCTCCCACATAGGGGACAAACATAACAAAAAACACAACTTATTGTATACAAAGCAAAGTCAATGGAGATTCCTGCACTGAGCGGTTATTATATAGAGACACAAGCTATGGCTAAAGTTCCAGTCACTTTGCTTATACAAAACAGCCCATCTGGGAATAAATTGCTCCATTACAAAGGCTTTTCTGTAAGAAATATATTGATTTGCATCTTATGATCTCCCCCATGTCCAGTATACAGAGCATTATTGGCTTTAGTTGTGGGGATACAAACCAATAACCTCTCAGTGTTTATGAAGCAGTTGCATGGGGGTTTGTGTGCATTACACACGGGGAGAGGCCAAACTGTGCCAGTAGGTGTATAGGCAGAACAACATGATATGTACAGGGGAACCTCTGCACTAACACTATGTTCCTTCCCAGGCATGCTGATTTGCATATGCAAAGTGATATGATAATATTTGGGAGTCTGTTGTGAACAAGTTATGTCTAAATTTAATGCTAAAGCTTGTTTGTATTGATATTCTGTAATAAAATATGTATAATAGGGCAGCCCTAGTTTATATGTACCTGTACCCATGATGCACCTGTGTCTCTGTGCCAATGGGATCATTTGTAGGTTCCACCTAGTTCTCTATGGAGGTTGAAGAAAAACTTATATACACAAGAGAAGTGACCAATGAGAATGCTAATTAGGTTCCCAGCACTATATCAGCCATTTTGATATTATCTTACATATAGAGATAATGATGGCATTTTTCCCGTCATTATATGGCACAGGAATCAGACATGGGGATAAAGGGACAGACTTGTTCAGTGCTGGGAAACTGTGCTTATTGCTCCCAACTCCAATTGCAGGAACAGAGAACAGGGAGCCGGATTTACTCACATCAGCTGGGATTCTCATTGGAGGAGTATTTTGCATATTTATGCAGCCACTGGCTCTGGAGAGCTGGGAAATGTTTCATTAAAAAATGCAAAAACACTAAAACCCACATTACATTACATGGCAACACAGGAACCAGTGCAGTCTGCATATTATGATTCTTATCATTAATCAGATTCTATGGCAGATATTACCTGATGTGCTGTTTTGATAATTTACTACTTTCCCTAAGCTCCGCCTCCCAACAGCAGCCCAGAGCAAACTGAGCATGTGCAAGCCCTAAATCTTAAAAAGATGGTCTAACAAAGTAACAACATGGCAGCCCCCTCTGGGCAACTTTGAAAGCATAAATCATTACTTTAATTAGGCTTCTCAATCCCTGGGCTTGTGCAGTAAGTTCAGAATCTTTATATTTATGTACCGTATACAAAATATTGCATTTCTTGCGATTTTCAATTTTAGACTTTAGTTCTCCTTTAACTTGTCTGGCTTATGTATATATCAATATTACTTTTCTAAACAATATGTATATAGTTATACAGAATAGAGAGGATGTTGTTATTTCTCACTAAAAACATAAATAGTTCTGGATGTGAATAGTGAACCATAGAAAAAGAACCAATTTTCCACCGATAGGTGCCCTTTAAGAGATCCATTTTTTTGGAGGTTTCTGTTCATCAACTGTAAAAATTTTAATTTTTGCAACTTTTTCTTGCACAGACTTTTCCTATCGGATTTTTTTTAGTAAGTGTTAGACATTCGAGGAAATGTCCTCAAATTTACTGGAGTCTGAAAATTCTAAAATAAAAAAAAAATGAGAAATTGTAGATTTTAGTAAATCTGCCCCTTAAGGTATGGAGATGCAAATTAGGGAGAGAGACCCCTTATCCAGCAAACCCCAGGGCCCGCGCATTCTGGATAACGGGTCTCATACCTGTACCTTGTACTGAGATACACTCCGAGCTGAGGGAGTTCCCTGAAATAAATTGTAGAAGGGCAAACAATTAGATAAATATGTAAAGAACAGGCAGAATGCATTTATATAACACACGTCCTATTGATCATCAACCATTTTCTACAAACAAGTTCTAGGTGTAAACTTCCCCTTTAACCTTGATAATATGTCACATGACTTTGTAGTCCAGACACAACTAAAGCTTGGTTGAGCAGTGCAGTGCAGTAGGGTGTAGATCCGCTTTAATGAGGCTATTCTCATTGTTGTCATATTGTCTCCTTCACATCCATTTAGGTGTTCTGTATGAATACGGGAACGCAACTGATCGTCTAAGCACAAGAGGTGATGGTACGTCCGTGTTGGTAAATCCTACTGTCAAGTTCCCTTTTGGGGGAAACACCTATTCTTCTTTTGACGTGAGTTATACATATATACTACTCATTGATTGTTCTGGAAACATACACAGATATATAAAAACAGCAACTTCAGTTACCATTTAAAGGGAATATAAACCCTCCATAAAAGTGTCCCACTGCGCAACAAATTAACCAAATATGTCATTACAGATGCAAGAGAAGTGACCAATGAGAATGCTGATTCCCAGCACTGTGTCAGCCATCTTGCTCTTTGAGATTATTGTGTCATTTTGGCTTCATGATATTAAGCTGTAATTAAACAGGGTGGAACTGATACCCGACTGGGGCACATTGTCTGGAAACTGCATTGGCAAGTGCTATACCCCTGCGCTGTTATCTTCTGCCACTTCCAATAGACCTTTAAAGGATAAGTAAACCTTAAAAGTAATGACAACTTGCTCAGGTTGCTCTGCTCAGGGAGGAGATGGGAAAGGGCATCTGGGGCTTCTGGTCTCTTTCCTGAGCAGAGCAACATCAGAACCCTTCTCTGTTTTCCTTCTGAAGGGATATCTCTCTGTCTGTACAGTTACAGGAACTGACCAGCAGGTGGTGCTGTTAGCTCAGAAACTAAAAAATAAATAATTAATGCAAATTGCAAAAGTGCTTAGAAAAGCACCCTGAGCAATTTTACATTTAGTTTTTGTGAAGGTTTACTTATCCTTCAAACTTGCCAGACATGCAAATTCCACATTTCACCATTGGGGAACATTTGCCAAGAGAAAATGCCCATTGATTTTAATGTATCTGGAGAAAAAAGTTGAGCATTTAAAAAAGTTGCGCCCATAAATAAAAAGTTGCATGGTAGGAGTAGGGAAAAACCACTGACTTTAATGTATTCGGAGTAAGAAAAAAAAGTAGTGTGCATTAAAAAAAGTTGCACACGTAGAAAAAGCTGCATACGCATTTCACACATTTTTTTACCATTTCGCTAAATTTTCATCAGTTTTGCAAGTTTTCCGGCGAAGTGAAATAGGACAGAATCGCTCATCACTAATCTTTGTCCAACTAAAGCCCCACTGATTACAAATACGAGGGTTTCAACTACGAATACCTGGATTTCAATGGAACCTTTGTTGCCCCGTTTCTGGCACAAATTTCGACCGCAATATCTGGTGACATTTACTACCGGCAGAGCACTGATCCCAGCCTCCTGGCAAAGGCAACGCAAGACATCAACACCTACTTTCCAGGTTTAGGGTTCTCTGCCCAGTGGGTGTTTATAGCGACATGGGACAAGGTGCCACAGTATCCAGGAACTGGCAGTCAGGTATCACTTTTATGTTATTTCTCAAAGCTATTCTGCATCATAATCTCATAATAAATGTTCTGCTATTTAATACTGGCAATGGGGAGTTTGGAACCTTCATCTTAGCTTAAATCTCCAAATTATATATATATATCCACATAAAAAAATGAAGCACTCATGGGACTTACGAATGAGCACAAAAGTTTTTATTAGTTTGTCAATGTTTCTATCCTACTAAGATGACCTTTCTCAAGACATCCCAAACACACTATATGGATTAGGCAGGTAAAGGCACAGCAGAAAGAGAGGGTGTCCACCGGTTTATCCCACCTCAGCCGAGTGTGGGCAGGGTAAAGACTGCCAAACAGCATGGCACCACTGTGGGGAGTAGGCTGGATAAGTATCCTGTATCCTTAGGGTGTGCACCTTAGCGGTCACGGATCCCAAACAGCCGACGGTGGTTCAGGGATAAGTACTAACCTGATAGCTGTGTCTTAACTGCGGCCCTACACTAAGGCAACAGTGCCTGTATAGGAGAATATTCCCAGCTATCTCTCCTGGTTGGAGCCAGAAACTGCTCTTTCTAACTAGACTCACTATCTCCCTTTCCTAGAAAGTGCTTTTACAGTTATTATTCTGATTCTTACTACTCCTCATTCACGGGGTCCCTGTTCCCCAACTTCATTAGAGCTAGACATAACCTCTAGGGTAGATGGCTTTACTGGGGCCCTGTTGATCCCGGACTCAGTGGAACAACAGATGCAGCCAAAGAGGAAGCCCCACCCCTTTGCTAAACACTATATTAGCGTGCCAAGGGAGTGGTCTACCTATTAACCAATAAGGCACACATATATTTCTTACATATGAATCCAAATGCTACAAACAAATCCTGTTTAGGAACTACTGTATATAATACCCGGCAAACTCCAAGCCTGCAAAATAACGTTACCTTATTTCTTTTAATGCATCAGCGCTGTCACAATTGTGGAATATGTCTGCTCTATTTCTACTGTTTTTCAATATGGGACCTCACCACTATTATCTCTTTTCTAGGCGAATACGTTCCAGGTTGTTCTCACAACAGATGGGACCATTTCATTTGTTCTTTTTAACTATGCGGATATTCAGTGGACAACTTATGCACAGGTAATTATGATATTTGAAATGTGTTTTAACTAGTAATGAGCAATTGTTTTTGCCAGACATGAATTTGCTGTGAAATTACGCATTTTGACACTGGCAATTTTTTTTTTGCAAACCTGCCGCAAAATTGTGGTGTGTCAAAAATTCAGCAAGTGAGGAATAAGTCACGATCATGTAAAAAAAAGTCGCAGTCACGTCAGAAAAAGTTGCACTTCTGTCAAATAAGTGATGGGCACGTCAGTCACATCAAATAAGTAAAAAAAAGTTGTGCACATGAAAAAAGTCGAGCAGTAGCCGAATTTCACAGATTTGTCCCCGTTTCGTAAATTTTTAAGCAGTTTTGTGAATTTTTTCGCAAAACAGGCCAGATTCGCTCATCACTGCTGGGTACAATGGTAAATGTTTTTGATTTGTTTTAATGCACAGGGCATTTCAAGCAGATTTACTAAAACACACACACAGCTTCTATAGATATAATTTCTGCATTAAAGGAGAGCGATATTATTAATAGTTATATAAACATAAGGCTGGTTTCCTGGCACAGAATAACATGTATTTAGATGCTGTCATTTGTGCAACAATACAAAAAAGTCACAGTTATCGTGCAACATCATAAAAGTTGTGGTTTTCGCGACTTTTCTGGTAATTTTTTTTGTTCATGCTTTTTTCAGTTCAGACCTTTTGATAAATGACTATTTGTGCGAAAGGGTTTTTATGTGGTTTCTTAAAATGTGATCATTTCCCTAACAGGCTGCGTTGTACAATGGAACCCAATATTATCAGTTAAATACAATAGGATCTGTTTTCAATTGGACAACATCAAGCAACGTTAACTATACTGGGCGATGGGCTTTCATGGTAGGCAAAGTACAACCTGTAGGTATGTATAACAGCTTTGTATATTTAGGAGCCGCTAATATCTGTACCACTAGGTAGAACATTCAGCCAGAATCCTTGGAAACGCCAACAGAAAATATGGCAAAGAAGAATGCAAAAATGTTACTTGTTATTTGGTTCATTCTGCAAACTGATTCAGCCACCAGATATCATTTTCCTGATTTAACAGTTTATAATTGTATTTTCCGTTTGACCACTTAGGGGCACATTTACTTACCCACGAACAGGCCGAATGCGTCCGATTGCGTTTTTTTCGTAATGATCGGTATTTTGCGATTTTTCAGAAAATTGTCGCGACTTTTTAGTTGCCATTCCGGATGTTGCGCAAAATCTGGCGTTTTTTTCGTAGCGTTAAAACTTGCGCGAAAAGTCGCGACTTTTTCGTAGCCTTCGCGCCGAGTACGAAAGATTCGGATTCATTTAAGCTTCAGTATGGTGACTTTTCTTGGGCCAGGTTGGAGCTGCAGAGTGCCATTGAGCCCTATGGGAGACTTTCCTTGGGCCGGGTTGGAGCTTCAGAGTGCCATTGAGCCCTATGGGAGACTTTCCTTGGGCCAGGTTGGAGCTGCAGAGTGCCATTGAGCCCTATGGGAGGCTTTCCTTGGGCCGGGTTGGAGCTGCAGAGTGCCATTGAGTCCTATGGGAGACTTTCCTTGGGCCGGGTTGGAGCTGCAGAGTGCCATTGAGCCCTATGGGAGACTTTCCTTGGGCCAGGTTGGAGCTGCAGAGTGCCATTGAGCCCTATGGGAGGCTTTCCTTGGGCCGGGTTGGAGCTGCAGAGTGCCATTGAGTCCTATGGGAGACTTTCCTTGGGCCAGGTTGGAGCTGCAGAGTGCCATTGAGCCCTATGGGAGGCTTTCCTTGGGCCAGGTTGGAGCTGCAGAGTGCCATTGAGTCCTATGGGACACTTTCCTTGGGCCAGGTTGGAGCTGCTGAGTGCCATTGAGCCCTATGGGAGGCTTCCCTTGGGCCGGGTTGGAGCTGCAGAGTGCCATTGAGTCCTATGGGAGGCTTCCCTTGGGCCGGGTTGGAGCTGCAGAGTGCCATTGAGTCCTATGGGAGACTTTCCTTGGGCCAGGTTGGAGCTGCAGAGTGCCATTGAGTCCTATGGGAGACTTTCCTTGGGCCGGGTTGGAGCTGCAGAGTGCCATTGAGTCCTATGGGAGACTTTCCTTGGGCCGGGTTGGAGCTGCAGAGTGCCATTGAGCCCTATGGGAGGCTTTCCTTGGGCCGGGTTGGAGCTGCAGAGTGCCATTGAGCCCTATGGGAGACTTTCCTTGGGCCAGGTTGGAGCTGCAGAGTGCCATTGAGTCCTATGGGAGACTTTCCTTGGGCCAGGTTGGAGCTGCAGAGTGCCATTGAGTCCTATGGGAGACTTTCCTTGGGCCGGGTTGGAGCTGCAGAGTGCCATTGAGTCCTATGGGAGACTTTCCTTGGGCCAGGTTGGAGCTGCAGAGTGCCATTGAGCCCTATGGGAGGCTTTCCTTGGGCCGGGTTGGAGCTGCAGAGTGCCATTGAGCCCTATGGGAGGCTTCCAAAATCATGCTAAGTCTGAAAGTTTCGCCCGCCGCTTACGAGCGCTCAAAAAGTCGCGACAAGATATGAGCACATCGTAATGGCTACGAAAAACTCGCGTTTTTTCGCGCAAATCGTATTGGTAACGAAAAAGTCGCAACAATTTCCGAAAAGTCGTAAAGGCGCCGAAAAAATCGCAAAAAATACGAAAAAGTCGCAAAATGTTCGTTTTCCAATCGGAATTTTTCCAATTCGGTTCGGATTCGTGGGTTAGTAAATGTGCCCCTTAGTGTTGGATAGAAATGACTTTGAATCATATGCTTCCTTGGTATCACATTTTCTTCATACTGTACTCTCAAGATGTCAGGCTGGAGAAAGAAATTTTATATGGTATGGGATCTTTTATCCAGAATGTTTGGAACCTGGGGTTTTCTGGAAAAAGACATTTCAGATCTTAATCTGTTAAAAATCAATTATCAATCCAATATGTATTTATGTATCTTACGTAACTATCAAGTACAGGTACTGTTTTATTATTACAGAGAAAAGGGAATCATTTAACCATTAAATAAACCCAATAGGGCTGTTCTGCCCCCAATAAGGGGTGATTATATCTTAGTTGGGATCAAGTACAGGTACTGTTTTATTATTACAGAGAAAAGGGAATCATTTAACCATTAAATAAACCCAATAGGGCTGTTCTGCCCCAATAAGGGGTAATTATATCTTAGTTGGGATCAAGTACAGCTACTGTTTTATTATTACAGAGAAAAGGGAATCATTTAACCATTAAATAAACCCAATAGGGCTGTTCTGCCCCCAATAAGGGGTAATTATATCTTAGTTGGGATCAAGTACAGCTACTGTTTTATTATTACAGAGAAAAGGGAATCATTTAACCATTAAATAAACCCAATAGGGCTGTTCTGCCCCCAATAAGGGGTAATTATATCTTAGTTGGGATCAAGTACAGTACTGTTTTATTATTACAGAGAAAAGGGAATCATTTAACCATTAAATAAACCCAATAGGGCTGTTCTGCCCCCAATAAGGGGTAATTATATCTTAGTTGGGATCAAGTACAGTACTGTTTTATTATTACAGAGAAAAGGGAATCATTTAACCATTAAATAAACCCAATAGGGCTGTTCTGCCCCCAATAAGGGGTAATTATATCTTAGTTGGGATCAAGTACAGGTACTGTTTTATTATTACAGAGAAAAGGGAATCATTTAACCATTAAATAAACCCAATAGGGCTGTTCTGCCCCAATAAGGGGTAATTATATCTTAGTTGGGATCAAGTACAGGTACTGTTTTATTATTACAGAGAAAAGGGAATCATTTAACCATTAAATAAACCCAATAGGGCTGTTCTGCCCCCAATAAGGGGTAATTATATCTTAGTTGGGATCAAGTACAGGTACTGTTTTATTATTACAGAGAAAAGGGAATCATTTAACCATTAAATAAACCCAATAGGGCTGTTCTGCCCCAATAAGGGGTAATTATATCTTAGTTGGGATCAAGTACAGGTACTGTTTTATTATTACAGAGAAAAGGGAATCATTTAACCATTAAATAAACCCAATAGGGCTGTTCTGCCCCCAATAAGGGGTAATTATATCTTAGTTTCAATCAAGTACAAGGTCAAGGTATTGGATCCATTTTCATGAAACCTGTTATCCAGGAATTCCAAATTACAGGAAGGTCATTTTACCATAGACCCCATTTTAATCAAATAATTCAAACTATCAAAAAGTTCACGTAGAAGTCAATGGCAGAGGCCCCTTTGTTTAAAGGGCACTAGTGATGCGCGAAATGTTTCACCAGGCATGGATTCGCGTCAAATTTCCGCATTTCGCCATCGGCGGATTGTTTCGCGAAACGGATGAAAAAATTTGCCGGGCGACAAAATAATAGCCGCGTGCGACGAAACAATAGCCGCACGACAAAATAATAGCCATGGGTGACGAAACAATAGCCGCGGGCGACAAATTTTTTTTGTCACGCGACATTTTCGCCATTTCGCGAATGTTTCGTGGATCTTTTTAAAGATTTGCGAATTTTTCGGCGAAGCGAAACGGAACAGATTCACTCATCACTAAAGGGCACCTATTGGTGGAAAATTGTTTAAATAATACCATTTTGTGCAAAAAATGCTCCTAATGGGCACTATGCCCCCAGCAACAGGAGGGGCTCCCAGTGCGGGCGGCCATGTTGTTGCACTAACATGCAAATTGTACTTAGTGCTCCAGTTTGCTCATTATGTGCATATGAGAATAAGGAAAATTGTATCATACTTACCGTGATTTTCCTTTCCTGGCCACTCCATGTCAACACTTACCGGGATAGCCCCTCCCCTCTGCTCCCATCAGAAGGACCCTCCCCAAAGCTTTAAAAGACCAAACCCCACCTCCACTCCGGTGTCTAGTAATGAGCTTCTAGAAGCTACCGAAAAAGGGTGGGAACCTTGACATGGAGTGGCCAGGAAAGGAAAATCACGGTAAGTATGATACAATTTTCCTTATTCCCTGGCCACTCCATGCCAACACTTACCGGGATAGCCCCTCCCCTCTGCTCCCATCAGAAGGAACCTCCCCAAAGCTTTAAAAGACCAAACCCCACCTCCACTCCGGTGTCTAGTAATGAGCTTCTAGAAGCTACCATAGCAAGCTAATATCCATAATTGGGAGGGTAAAAGTTCCTCAAAGGAAGGAAGTCTGGATCCCATAATATGAATCTATTCCAGATACATCCCAAACCAAGTAAAAACCCCACCGTGGGGTGTAGAAACCAATACCTGGTATAAACCTGTGAACTCTGTATCTGCCCAGGAATCTGGACTGAAATAAAAGAGGAATGAGCTGTGTGAATAGCCAGAGAATGGACTAGAACTCTATAAAGGCAAAGCTCACACCAAAGTAATGATCCCAACCCACATCTGGGACTAAACACTTACCGATAAGGAAGGAGGATAGTAACAGACCAGAAGGTCTTCTCACTCCCACTACTTAACAGCACGCCTGTAATAATGTGCTCTCTCAGCGATCCCTACTGGAAACAGCTAAAGTAGTAAACACCTGAGGAAAAGACTTAGCAGGGGAAAGAAAGTCAACAACATTCTACCTGTATCAGACCAGAACAAGCTATTACAGCTAGCCATCTTGTATTCCCCTGCAAAACATATGCATCTTGTAGATACTATGTCTCTCCCCTTGATGTCTACAGAGTGCATAAGGGCCTGACAATGTTCTAGACCCCCAAACTCATGCACCGTAATAATAAAACAGTGCTCTAATCCTTACTGGGGGCAGAACAATCCTATATTGGCCTTATTTACCAGTTTTCAAGTTTGTGAATTCGTGTTTGTATTACTCAATTGAATAAAGTTGCATATTTAATGCTCACTTATTTATTAATAAGGAAAACTCATTAGAATTAAAAAATTTAATATTTCGGGTTTACGAACTTTAAAAATTCAAAAAAATTGAGAATGTGGCTTTACTTTGCCTTTGACAACTCCCATTGACTTCTATAGAAACTCAATGTATGTCAAATATATTGCACAACCCTAAGGGGCATATTTATCAAAGTACAATTGAGTCCGAATACAAAAAATTTGTATTTTTTCTAAGTTTTCATACTGTGCATATTTTCTGAGATATTTTTTGTTAATTTGCGTGACTTTTTCGTACTTTGCGACAAAATTTACAACACAAAATCGTATTTGTCGCAACGAGTAGGAAAGTTTTGAATTCATTCAAGCTGGAGCTGCAGAGTGCCATTGAGCCCTATGGGTGACTTTCCTTGGGCCGGGTTGGAGCTGCAGAGTGCCATTGAGCCCTATGGGAGGCTTCCCTTGGGCCGGGTTGGAGCTGCAGAGTGCCATTGAGCCCTATGGGAGGCTTTCCTTGGTCCAGGTTGGAGCTGCAGAGTGCCATTGAGCCCTATGGGAGACTTTCCTTGGGCCGGGTTGGAGCTGCAGAGTGCCATTGAGCCCTATGGGAGACTTTCCTTGGGCCGGGTTGGAGCTGCAGAGTGCCATTGAGTCCTATGGGAGACTTTCCTTGGGCCGGGTTGGAGCTGCAGAGTGCCATTGAGCCCTATGGGAGGCTTTCCTTGGGCCGGGTTGGAGCTGCAGAGTGCCATTGAGCCCTATGGGAGGCTTTCCTTGGGCCGGGTAGGCTGCAGAGTGCCATTGAGTCCTATGGGAGACTTTCCTTGGGCCGGGTTGGAGCTGCAGAGTGCCATTGAGCCCTATGGGAGACTTTCCTTGGGCCAGGTTGGAGCTGCAGAGTGCCATTGAGCCCTATGGGAGACTTTCCTTGGGTCAGGTTGGAGCTGCAGAGTGCCATTGAGCCTTATGGGAGACTTTCCTTGGGCCGGGTTGGAGCTGCAGAGTGCCATTGAGCCCTATGGGAGGCTTTCCTTGGGCCGGGTTCGAGCTGCAGAGTGCCATTGAGCCCTATGGGAGGTTTCCCTTGGGCCGGGTTGGAGCTGCAGAGTGCCATTGAGCCCTATGGGAGACTTTCCTTGGGCCGGGTTGGAGCTGCAGAGTGCCATTGAGCCCTATGGGAGACTTTCCTTGGGCCGGGTTGGAGCTGCAGAGTGCCATTGAGCCCTATGGGAGACTTTCCTTGGGCCGGGTTGGAGCTGCAGAGTGCCATTGAGCCCTATGGGAGACTTTCCTTGGGCCGGGTTGGAGCTGCAGAGTGCCATTGAGCCCTATGGGAGACTTTCCTTGGGCCGGGTTGGAGCTACAGAGTGCCATTGAGCCCTATGGGAGACTTTCCTTGGGCCAGGTTGGAGCTGCAGAGTGCCATTGAGCCCTATGGGAGTCTTTCCTTGGGCCAGGTTGGAGCTGCAGAGTGCCATTGAGCCCTATGGGAGAGTTTCCTTGGGCCGGGTTGGAGCTGCAGAGTGCCATTGAGCCCTATGGGAGACTTTCCTTGGGCCGGCTTGGAGCTGCAGAGTGCCATTGAGCCCTATGGGAGACTTTCCTTGGGCCGGGTTGGAGCTGCAGAGTGCCATTGAGCCCTATGGGAGACTTTCCTTGGGCCGGGCTGGAGCTGCAGAGTGCCATTGAGCCCTATGGGAGACTTTCCTTGGGCCGGGTTGGAGCTGCAGAGTGCCATTGAGCCCTATGGGAGACTTTCCTTGGGCCGGGTTGGAGCTGCAGAGTGCCATTGAGCCCTATGGGAGACTTTCCTTGGGCCGGGTTGGAGCTGCAGAGTGCCATTGAGCCCTATGGGAGACTTTCCTTGGGCCGGGTTGGAGCTGCAGAGTGCCATTGAGCCCTATGGGAGACTTTCCTTGGGCCGGGTTGGAGCTGCAGAGTGCCATTGAGCCCTATGGGAGACTTTCCTTGGGCCGGGTTGGAGCTGCAGAGTGCCATTGAGCCCTATGGGAGACTTCCAAAATCATGCACTGAAGGTTCAATGTCAGAAAGGTTTTCACACCATTTAAGATTGTTTAGATATGAAAGTTTTGTGACTTTCGGATCGGCAATATGATATTATCGTGACTAATATGATTTTTTCGTAAGCATTTTCGTGACATTTCCAATCATCAGAAATTATCGTATCTAATCCAAATTTCGAACTCGTTCTTTGATGAATCTGCCCCTCAATATAATGTTTTAAAAATTATTTCACAGGCACCACAGTACCAGAGACAACATTCACTGAAAGCGACATTACAACAGAAATGTTTACAGGTTCTTTATTTTTTCTTATTCTTTTGAAAATTCATGTCAATTATATTGCATAACGGTAAATATAATTTTTTTAAAAAAATTATTCTACAGGCACCACAATACCAGAGACAACATTCACTGAAAGCGACACTACAACAGAAATGTATACAGGTACTAAACAGTATGGGACCACCAATGTATAAAACTCTGCCTCTATATAGTCTTGGAATTCCTCTGTGACTTATTGAAACCAAGAATAAACTAATTTTCTCTAAAATTACAAATGCCAAATAATTTATTAAAACAGCCTTTTTAAAAAAAAAAAATCATGAATGAAAAAAAACCATGGAAAAATGTGAAAAAATGTGAATTTTTGAAAAAATTTCCCCTACTGCAAAAACATAACGAAAGTTACATTATAACATCCAAAAGTTATGTTTTTGCAGTAGGGGGAAATTTTTTTCAAAAATTCACATTTTTTCACGTTTTTCCATGATTTTTTTTATTTTTTTTTAAAAAAGGCTGTTTAAATAAATCACTTGGCATTTGTAATTTTAGAGAAAATTAGTTTATTCTTGGTTTCAAAAACCACAAAGATGAGTGTTGATAAATGGGCCTTTAAGCTAGTAAATAAAGTTGTGTGAGAACATTCGTTTCTTATTAGTGATAAGTGAATCTGAGATTTTTGCCGTTTCGTGAATCTTTTGAAAGAATAGCAAATTTTTCAGTTAATCAAAACTTCACAAAAAAGGAAAAAATGTTGCGTCAGAAAAAGAATTGTTGCGTGCGACAATGTGTTTGACACGTGGCAATTCTTTTGATGAGAGAGACAATTCTTTTTGATGCGAGAGACAATTCTTTTTGATGTGAGAGACAATTCTTTTTGATGAGAGAGACAATTATTTTTGATGCGAGAGACAATTCTTTTTGATGAGAGAGACAATTCTTTTTGATGAGAGAGACAATTCTTTTTGATGCAAGAGACAATTCTTTTTGATGCGAGAGACAATTCTTTTTAGCGCAAGACAATTCTTTTGTCGTGCAACAACAAGTTTAATGCGAGACGACTCTTTTGACGCTCGCAACAATTTTTGGACGAGTGGCGAACTTTTCCACGGCAAATTTTGTCACTCATTTCACACAAAAAAATCCGCCAATTCCGAAATGCGCAAATCCATGCCTGGCGAATTTTTTCCGCCCATCACTATTCCTTATGCAATTTTACTTAGCAGGTTTGACTTGCTTGGCATTATAGTATATTTCTAGTGATGAGTGAATCTGTCCCGAAAAATTCTCAAATCTTTGAAAAGAAAAACCTGCAAAATAGCAATAATGTCGCGCATCAAAAAAAATTGTTGCGTGTCATTTTTTTTGACATGTCCGACAATTGTTTGATCTGCACATCAAAGAAATGAAGCACACAACAATTTTTTTTTACATGTGTCATTTTCTTTAGGTGCAACACAATTTTTTTTTTACGTGGGTGACAATTTTTTGTCACGCAGCGAATTTTGACACCTGTTTCGCCTGTGAAACATGAAAATTCACTACGAATCCATGTCTGTCAAATTATTTTGCCCATCATTATATATTTCTAATTATTAATAGAACGGGGCTGTTTCACTTTGAAGAAAAAATCATAAATTGTCAAAACTGCATTGGAGTCAAGGGGCATTTTTTCCCCCGGCACAAAAATACCATTTATTTCCGACAAAACAAATCATATGGAGAAATTCTAATAATGTTGTTTTCTTTTGGGCAAAATAATACATTTTATTCCTGGCACAACAAAATGCACGGCCAGTCTAACAAGGTCATTGGTGTTTTTTCCCCACATTTTTTCGAGTGCAAAAATGAATTATTTTTTTTATTTTTCGCTCATCCCTTGTTAATAACTTCACTGTCTTTTTTATTAAGGCACCATAATTCCAGAGACGACATACACCCCCAGCTACTTTACAACATATTCACAAACAGGTACTAAATATTATTGGGATTATTTATGTAGTAACAAATCACTTTAAATTTAGCAATTTTCCAATATGGCTTAATTTTTTATTTTTATTTTTTCTAGCTTTTAAAATGTTTGCATTCATCTTCTGCTTCTAAATGGGGGTCACTGACCCCAACAGCCCCCCCAAAAAAAACTATTGCTCTGTTAGGCTGTTGTACTATTACCTTTTCTTTTAACCTATCTTTCTTTTCAGGCCTTCTCCTGCTGTATATTACAGTCTGTCATTCAAACCACTGCCTGGTTGCTAGGGTATATTGGGCCCTAGCAACCAGGTAACTGCTGAACAAAAAGTTGGTTAATTGCAAAACCAACAAGAAATGAAGACCAATTACAAACTTCTCAGTTTGTAATATCGCTGTCTCAATATCACTGTCTGCCTCATACAGAAAGTTACTTTAAAGGTGAGCTACCCCTTTCAATCTTTTCCTAAATTTTATTGAAAATAACTTACCCAACTTCAGGTTTGGACTGGGCCGCCGGGACACTGGGAAAATAACTGGTGGGCCCCAGAGGCCCAGACCCGACCCTATTGCTGCTTCCTCTGGCCTTCGATGTTCTCCCCTGACACGTTTCACATATGCGCGTTCAGTGGACAACATTGGACAGGGGCCCCTGTGGGGGGGGTTAGGGTTGTGCGGCAGGGGCCTCAGCGGGAGACATGGCCAAAACAGGCACCTTGGGGGGTGTGGGGGCCCTTGGGGCAGTAGCCCCGGTGGGCCCTGCACCCCCCTCAGTCTGACCCTGCCCAACTTTACGATTGCAATTTCATTTGATATATTCTTGTAGTACAGCCCATCACGGTATCAGGGAAAACAATATCATGATCATCATAGGCTGAAAGGGAAAGTTAAACTAAATAAACAAAGGCAAAATAAAACAAACACTTTACCTTTTTGTCTTTTTTGTTTTTTTTAGCACAAAGCACAATACAGCAAACCACAGAGCGTCAAGTCATATACAGAAATGGTAATATGCTTTTTCATGTCTATATCTTTCATTATGTTGCACAGTTGGTTATATAATCTGAGAGTAACAGTGTAGATCAGGGATCCCTAACCTAAGTTTTAGGGTGGCATAAGAAGAATGGATAAAAGAATGGAGGTGGGCAGGAGATTTGTAAAATGTTTGAATTTCCCACCCACCAATTTAACATTGCAGCTTCCTTTCTAGCAGTGTGGGGATGATGGCAGGGAGTTAGTGCGGCCATATCAGGGCAGGGAAGGGAGCACAGTCATTGGGTGGGGGGCAATGCGAGGGTGGTAATGGCAGAAGTGAGGGGGGGTGATGCATTGGTCTAGGGTCGAATCATTATAAAATCAGTCCCTGTACCCAGTGAAGCCCAGGGATCCAAGTTCCCAATAACTGATATAGACCCAACACCCAGGTGGTCAAACAGGGACCATAAATGAAAGAAGGCCAGCGTCTGAAGAAGGGGCAGGTTTATGTGTGGTTGGGCCTTTGTATGAGAAGATAGTGGGGCACTGCCGAGGGCCCTGTGGGTGGTTAATCTGCACCTCCCCTCAGCCCTGACTGCATTAGTCGGTGCTGTATTGGTGACGAGAGGGTGGGGTGGCATGTAGGCATCCTGCCCCTTACATTGCATGCCATTCAGACGCACAAGGTAGGGAGGGTCCGGAGGCACAGCCTACATTGGGGTCCAGTCCTTAACCATGCACAGTAATGATCTCGCTTTGGTTGTGCCTCCTGGTCTGTCAGGACTTCCACCTCCAAGGTGTGGAAAGTTTGAAAGCATAGATGAAACTGGCCAAACTCCCAGATCTGAGCCATATATGACCAGCTGTAGACCTGGCAAAATCAGTTTGTCGCTCCCAACACGAGCATGTTGCTTACAGCTATAAAAATGTCTGATGAACAATGGATAAACTGTAAGAAAATAACACTACTAATGAAGATTGAAAGTTGTGTATGTATGTGACAGTTGTTCCTACCTATGTACTGTAAAGCCAAGCTGATTTCTGTATTCTTATGCCCCCCAGCTCTTCTCTATCCGTACGGCCCAGGACTTTATTTTGTCACCATAAAATCTGACGATGGCGCATCTGAGGCAATACAACTCTCTACGAATATTTCTCTTTTTGGAAAATCCTTTTCATCGTTGTATGTAAGTGTTTGCTGAATCCTATGCTGCTAATTGTTGTTTTCTCTGGAAAAGAGGCGCTTGCGAGGGGACATGATTACTCTGTACAAGTACATTAGAGGGGATTATAGGCAGTTGGGGGATGTTCTTTTTTCCCATAAAAACAATCAACGCACCAGAGGTCACCCCTTTAGATTAGAGGAATGGAACTTCCATTTGAAGCAGCGTAGGGGGTTTTTCAAGGTGAGGGCAGTGAGGTTGGGGAATGCCCTGCTGGGGGATGTTGGGTAGGGGGTTCCTCACAGTGAGGGCAGTGAGGGGGTTGGGGAATGCCCTGCCGGGGGATGTTGGGTAGGGGGTTCCTCACGGTGAGGGCAGTGAGGTTGGGGAATGCCCTGCCGGGGGATGTTGGGTAGGGGGTTCCTCACGGTGAGGGCAGTGAGGGGGTTGGGGAATGCCCTGCCGGGGGATGTTGGGTAGGGGGTTCCTCACGGTGAGGGCAGTGAGGTTGGGGAATGCCCTGCCGGGGGATGTTGGGTAGGGGGTTCCTCACGGTGAGGGCAGTGAGGGGGTTGGGGAATGCCCTGCCGGGGGATGTTTGGTAGGGGGTTCCTCACGGTGAGGGCAGTGAGGGGGTTGGGGAATGCCCTGCCGGGGGATGTTGGGTAGGGGGTTCCTCACGGTGAGGGCAGTGAGGGGGTTGGGGAATGCCCTTCCTAGTGATGGGGTAATGGCAGATTCTGTTAATGCCTATAAGAGGGGCCTGGATGAGTTCTTGATCAATCAGAATACCCAAGGCTATTGTGATACTAATACCTACAGTTAGTATTAGTGGTTGTATATATAGTTTATGTATGTGAGTGTATAGATTGGTAGGTGTGGGTTGTGTTTACTGGGTTTACTTGGATGGATTGAACTTGATGGACTCTGGTCTTTTTTCAACCCTATGTAACTATGTAACTTCATTTCTGTTTCAAACAATGTTATTTCTGCAGGACCGGCAAGTCAATGAAAATGTAGGGTTGGTCTTCTTAGAATGCAACAGCACTGTGATAGGTGGTAGATAATCCAATCATTGAAGAGACCTAGGCTAGTCCCATCTGGTCCTCCACTTGGGTGGCTAAATCTGAAAATGATAAAACAAATGTAAACACATATGGCCAGCTTAACACTTGCATCTTATGTAGTTAATCTTATCAGTCAAGAAGCCAACAAATAACAAAACATAATTCAATTAATTCATAATTCATATATACTTACCAACCATTATATATGAAAAGGGCATGGGTAAGGGCATCTGAGGCTCCTGATCTCCTTTCTGAGTAGAGCAACATCAGAACCCTCCTCTGTTTTCCTTCGAAGGGATATCTCTCTGTCTGTACAGTTACAGAAACTTACCAACAGGTGGCGCTGTTGTTACAAATGTCATTATATTGCCAGGTATTAAAAACCTAAATAGCTCTGAAACTGAAAAAAATAATCAATGTAAACTGCAAGGTGCTTAGCACCCTGAGCAATGTTACATTATTTTTTTTTTAAGATTTACTTATTCTTCAAAACATTTCCCCTGTTTATATCTTATTAAACCTGGTTTGAAATGTAACATAGTAGGTTAGGTTGAAAAAAGACGTACGTCCATCACGTTCAACCATAATGCCTATATATAACCTGCCTAACTGTTAGTTTCCCCTGAGGAAGGCAAAAACCGTATCTGAAGCCTCTCTAATTTGCCTCAGAGGGGAAAAAATTCCTTCCTGACTCCAAGATGGCAATCGGACCAGTCCCTGGATCAACTTGTACTAAGAGCTATCTCCCATACCCCTGTATTCCCTCACTTGTACTGAGAGCTATCTCCCATACCCCTGTATTCCCTCACTTGTACTGAGAGCTATCCCCCCTACCCCTGTATTCCCTCACTTGTACTGAGAGCTATCCCCCCTACCCCTGTATTCCCTCACTTGTACTGAGAGCTATCTCCCCTACCCCTGTATTCCCTCACTTGTACTGAGAGCTATCTCCCCTACCCCTGTATTCCCTCACTTGTACTGAGAGCTATCTCCCCTACTTCTGTATTCCCTCACTTGTACTAAGAGCTATCTCCCATACCCCTGTATTCCCTCACTTGTACTGAGAGCTATCTCCCCTACCCCTGTATTCCCTCACTTGTACTGAGAGCTATCTCCCCTACTTCTGTATTCCCTCACTTGTACTAAGAGCTATCTCCCATACCCCTGTATTCCCTCACTTGTACTGAGAGCTATCTCCCCTACCCCTGTATTCCCTCACTTGTACTGAGAGCTATCCCCCCTACCCCTGTATTCCCTCACTTGTACTGAGAGCTATCCCCCCTACCCCTGTATTCCCTCACTTGTACTGAGAGCTATCTCCCCTACTTCTGTATTCCCTCACTTGTACTGAGAGCTATCTCCCCTACCCCTGTATTCCCTCACTTGTACTGAGAGCTATCTCCCCTACCCCTGTATTCCCTCACTTGTACTGAGAGCTATCTCCCCTACTTCTGTATTCCCTCACTTGTACTGAGAGCTATCTCCCCTACCCCTGTATTCCCTCACTTGTACTGAGAGCTATCTCCCCTACCCCTGTATTCCCTCACTTGTACTGAGAGCTATCCCCCTACCCCTGTATTCCCTCACTTGTACTGAGAGCTATCTCCCATACCCCTGTATTCCCTCACTTGTACTGAGAGCTATCCCCCCTACCCCTGTATTCCCTCACTTGTACTGAGAGCTATCTCCCATACCCCTGTATTCCCTCACTTGTACTGAGAGCTATCCCCCCTACCCCTGTGTTCCCTCACTTGTACTGAGAGCTATCTCCGATACCCCTGTATTCCCTCACTTTCTAAATACCCACCGAACCCCTTCTTACATAGTAACATAGTAAGTTAGGATGAAAAAAAGACATACGCCCATCACGTTCAACCATAATGCCTATATATAACCTGCCTAACTGCTAGTTGCCCCAGAGGAAGGCAAAAACCCCATCTGAAGCCTTTCCAATTTTCCCCAGAGGGGAAACAATTCCTTCCTGACTCCAAGGTGGCAATCGGACCAGTCCCTGGGGCAACTTGTAGCTTCATAAAGCTATATAATGTATCAAAGTAAAATTCATTAACCCGTTAACCCTTTAACTGCCATGATGTACGCCGTACGTCGTTGGCAGTTAAAGGTTTTATCTGCCAACGACGTGCGCCGTACGTCGTTTGGCAGATAAACATACTCTCTGCAGAAGCGGCATGTGTCGCTTCCGCAGAGAACTTTTAAGCATGACAGCCCCCTGGGCAACGAGCCAGGGGGGCTGTCAGGCCGGCCCTGCAGTGCGATCGTCGCATCACATCTGCTGCTTACTGCCAGATTCCTGCTTCCTCCCTAGCACCGCCCACGCGAGTTCACGCGAGATGGAGGGCAGAACTGCAGCACCAGGACCAGGCAAACTTGAAGACAGGTAAGGGTGATTTTTTTTTGCATTTATACACACTTACACACACTTACATACACTTACATACATGTACACACACATACAGCACACAATTTTAAAGTTTTTTGGGGTTTTTTGTTTTTGTTTTTTGCACACTTATATACACCTATATACACCTATATGCACTCATATACACTCATATACACACTTACACACTGTCACACAACTTTTACACATGCACACACATGTATACACAAACACTTTTTTTTAAAAACATTTTTATTTTTTTTACCACTTTGTTTTTAGTTTCTTTTCCTTAAAAACTGTTTATTATGACAGCGTGACTATTGGATAAGATATTCTGACCACTAATTATGCTGTTGTGTGACTTATTTTGTTGTTTCACTAATTTGCACAATTTTTGTGGTTTTATTGCATTTTTATCCCTGTATTAGTATTCCTGATCTGTTTTTAGCATAGCTTTGCCATGTGTAACTTTGGTGTAGAAAAATAACTTTATCTATTTTGAATTCCTCAGAATGTGTACGTTCTAAAAATATATGGCTTTCTGGGGGTCACTGTATAGTTAGGGGGGGTTACAGCACATAATACGCTGACAGGGGGCTCTGTGTGCAAAAGCTGAGTTGGCAGGCGAGAAATCCTTATGCGCTATTTTCATTTTGGGTTCAGTACATACCGCAGACTTTGGTATATCTATGCATATTGGGCATCAAACTGTTCAGTAGGCCTCTGGTGTTCCTATTTGGGGTGATTTGCCTTTGTACACAAGAAATTGTGTGAGATAAATGTGGCAAATCGCAACATTTTTAGGCGATTTTCTGAAATGTCATAAAAACCAATAACTTTAGGAAAGCTTTGCGGCTTGGTACTTTGGTGTAGAAAGGACTCTTTACCCTTGTTGGATTTGTCAGAATGTGTACTTTCCAAAAATATATGGTTTTCTGGGTTTTTCTGTATAGTTTGGGGGTGTTACAGCACATAATATGTTGATAGGGGGCTCTGTATGCAAAAGCTGAGTTGGCAGGCTAGAAATCCATATACTCTATTTTCATTTTGGGGTCAGTACATACCACAGACTTTGGTATATCTATGCATATTGGGCATCAAACTGTTCAGTAGACCTCTGGTGTAGGGATGTAGCGAACCTCACAAAAAAAGTTCGCGAACCCATTTGCGAACTTCTGCCAAAAAGTGCGAACTTTTGCGAACTTTGCGAACCCCATAGACTTCAATGGGAAGGCGAACTTTGAAACCTAGAAAAGCCATTAATGGCCAGAAAACTGATTTTAAAGTTGTTTAAAGGGTGCCACGACCTGGGCAGTGGCATGCAGGAGGGGGATCAAGGGCAAAAATTTCTCTGAAAAATACTTTGTTGTAATCAGTAATCAGAAAATAAAAGCAGTCCTTACAAGGACTATTGGGTTACAGCAGATGAGATCAGAAGGACAGCTGCCCACAGCAGCTACATACAGAGCAGTAGAAAGTAGATCACTAGTCAGCAAAGCTACCTAAACTGTCCCTCAAACCCCTGCACAGCTCTCTCCCTATGCTAACTCATCAAGCACACACAGGCAGACAGAATGTAAAATGGCTGCTGGGCTTCGGTTTATATATGGAAGGGAGTGGTCCGGGGGTGGTCCAGGAGGGAGAGCTGCCTGATTGGCTGCCATGTATCTGCTGGCTCTGGGGTGAGAGGTCAAAATTTAGCTCCAGCTAAGGCGAACCCAAAATTGCGAACATCGCTAAAAGTTCGCGAACTTGCGAACTTGCGAACACCCGATTTTCGTGCGAATTAGTTCTCCGGCGAACAGTTCGCTACATCTCTACTCTGGTGTTCCTATTTGGGGTGATTTGCCATTGTACGCAAGATATTGTGTGAGATAAATGCAGCAAACTGCAACATTTTTAGGCGATTTTCTGAAATATCATAAAAATCGGCAAACTTAGGAAAGCTTTGCGGCTTGGTACTTTGGAGTAAAAGGAAATGTGTACCCATTATAGATTCGAGGGATTGTGTACTTTCCAAAAATATATGGCTTTCTGGGGTGAGTGTACTTTTTTGTAGCATTATCCCACATAAAGGATGTAAATGTGTTGATTTTCTGAAATGACGCATCATATGGGGGTATGTTCCCATTGGGGCCCCTACATGCCACATATTTAGGTAAACCTATACATATTGGGCATCAAACTGTTC
The DNA here is from genome assembly GCF_000004195.4 of Xenopus tropicalis. Classification (NCBI taxonomy): domain Eukaryota; kingdom Metazoa; phylum Chordata; class Amphibia; order Anura; family Pipidae; genus Xenopus; species Xenopus tropicalis. Next base: position 125,628,206 of record NC_030683.2, on the reverse strand, counting down.
AGTGGACCCCTGGCGTTCAAATTCAGGGTGTTTTATCTTGGTACCTAATGCTATGTGGGAGATAAGATGCTGCAAAGTGGAAGCTTTGAGCAGATGTTTGGAAATGTCATCAAAATTGCTAACTTTAGAAATGCTTTGCGGCTTGGTACTTTGGAGTAGAAAGACATGGGTACCCATTTTAGATTCGGGGGAATATGTACTTTCCAAAAATATATGGCTTTCTGGGGTGAGCGTACTTTTTTGTAGCTTTATCCCACATATAATGATGTAAATGTGTTGATTTTGCAGGAGCTGAAATGACAGAAATGATAGATCATATGGGGGTATGTTCACATTGGGGCCCCTACATGCCACTTACTTGGGTAAACCTATACATATTGGGCATCAAACTGTTCAGTGGGCCCCTGGGGTTCATATTTAGGGTGTTTTATTTATGACCTGTAGGAGATAAGATACTATAGACTCAAAGCTTTGAAGCAATTTTTTAAAAACTTCACAAATTTTGATAAAAACCTATAATTTTAGGAAAGCATTGTGACTTGGTAGTTTGGAGTAGATAGACAATTGTGCCTACTCTGGATTCCCCAGAATCTGTTCTTTCCAGAAATGTGTAATTTTCTGGTATAAACCTTCTGTTAGTGGAAGTTTTGACCTTGAAATCTAAAGTATGCAGCTTTCTGGAGCAGTGCTTTGGGAATTTGGTAGTGTACTGCTGGGAGTTTTTGACCTATACAAGTGAGAAATCTCCATAAAACTATATATATTTGGTATTGGCACATTCAGGAGACATGGGACTTTACAAATCAGTTGTATTTTCTGTGCATAAAATAATTTTTGTTTCTGGTATGTGTGTTTATATTATGAAAAATATGATTTTTTTTTAATTTTTAGACATTTGGAAGCCTATATCTTGTAACAGAATTGGAATTACACCAAAATTCTACCATATTTTGAAAGCTTAGTTTGTCCTGAAAAAAACAATATATTGTTTTCCTGGGTAAACTAAAAGTCCCCCCGAGGAAAGGCCCCTAAATTGCAAAATGTTCAAATACTGTCTGGCAATACAAGTTCCGCTTTAACCAAAACGGCTGGCAGTGAAAGGGTTAAACTCTCATTTAATTTATTGGGATGTTTTTTGGTTTTTTTCCCACCAGATTGACAATAACGGTCTGATATCATTCAATTCACCAATAAATGCGTTCACACCCGGTCATCTCCCTGCTATAGGGAACACGTTTGTTGCACCTTTTTGGGCCGACGTGTACAACGTAAATCAAGGTGACATATATTACCGGGAAAGCACAGAGGCATCACTACTGTCCCAAGCTACGAGTGACATTAGAAGATATTTCCATAATATGAACTTCTCTGCCAAGTGGGTCTTTTTAGTCACGTGGCATAAAGTCCCTTATTATGGATCCTCCTCCAGCAAGGTATTGTTGATATTATTCTAATGTATTTTTTGCTATTGCAGTATATACATGGTCGGCAGTACCATTCGAGGCCAAAAAAACATATTTAAAAAAACTTACAGTGGCTTTGATTCCTGGCCTTAATCCACAATAGCCTAGACTGCTTACAACATGCCTAAAGATTTCAGAGGAAATCCAGTATAATATCTAGTAACCAACAGCCATTTTGGGTCAAAATACTAATGCTAATGACCTGCAACCCCCTATGGAGCCTTTCTGCACCTCTCATATGATCTACACAGTGGGGCTGATTCATCAAAATTCGATTCCCGAAATGGGTAAAATTCAGATTTGATACGATAATTTCTGATGATCAGAAATGTCATGAATATGCTTAAGAAAAAATAGTAATAGTCACGATAATATCGTATTGGCGATCCGAAAGTCACGGAATTTTTGTATCCGAACAATTGTAAACGGCGGGAAAACCTTTCCGACTTTGATCCTTCAGTGCATGTTTTTGGAAGCCTCCCATAGGGCTCAATGGCACTCTGCAGCTCCAACCCGGCCCAAGGAAAGTCTCCCATAGGTCTCAATGGCACTCTGCAGCTCCAACCCGGCCCAAGGAAAGTCTCCCATAGGGCTCAATGGCACTCTGCAGCTCCAACCCGGCCCAAGGAAAGTCTCCCATAGGGCTCAATGGCACTCTGCAGCTCCAACCCGGCCAAGGAAAGTCTCCCATAGGGCTCAATGGCACTCTGCAGCTCCAACCCGGCCCAAGGAAAGCCTCCATAGGGCTCAATGGCACTCTGCAGCTCAACCCGGCCCAAGGAAAGTCTCCCATAGGCTCAATGGCACTCTGCAGCTCCAACCTGGCCCAAGGAAAGTCTCCCATAGGCTCAATGGCACTCTGCAGCTCCAACCCGGCCCAAGGAAAGTCTCCCATAGGGCTCAATGGCACTCTGCAGCCAACCGGCCCAAAGCTCAAGGTCAATGCCTCTGGCTCCAACCGCCAAGAAAGCCTCCCATAGGGCTCAATGGCACTCTGCAGCTCCAACCCGGCCCAAGGAAAGTCTCCCATAGGGCTCAATGGCACTCTGCAGCTCCAACCCGGCCCAAGGAAAGTCTCCCATAGGGCTCAATGGGCACTCTGCAGCTCCAACCCGGCCCAAGGGAAAGTCTCCCATAGGGCTCAATGGCACTCTGCAGCTCCAACCCCGGCCCAAGGGAAGTCTCCCATAGGGCTCAATGGCACTCTGCAGCTCCAACCCAGCCCAAGGAAAGTCTCCCATAGGGCTCAATGGCACTCTGCAGCTCCAACCCAGCCCAAGGAAAGTCTCCCATAGGGCTCAATGGCACTCTGCAGCTCCAACCCAGCCCAAGGAAAGTCTCCCATAGGGCTCAATGGCACTCTGCAGCTCCAACCCAGCCCAAGGAAAGTCTCCCATAGGGCTCAATGGCACTCTGCAGCTCCAACCCGGCCCAAGGAAAGTCTCCCATAGGGCTCAATGGCACTCTGCAGCTCCAACCCGGCCCAAGGAAAGTCTCCCATAGGGCTCAATGGCACTCTGCAGCTCCAACCTGGCCCAAGGAAAGCCTCCCATAGGGCTCAATGGCACTCTGCAGCTCCAACCCGGCCCAAGGAAAGTCACTATACCGAAGCTTGAATGGATCTGAAACTTTCCTACTTGTTACAACAATATGATTTTGTCGTGTAAATTTTGACACACAGTACGAAAAAGTCCTGCAAAATAGCGAAAAAATCTGCGAAAATACGGACAGTACTAAAACTTTGAAAAAATAAGGTTTTTTTGTATTCGGAAGCAACCGTACTTTGATAAATGTGCCCCATAATGTCACAGACCTGTTGGTAAGAACCTCACAAGATACCACTGATAGTTGCTTAGCTGGAAGGCCTTGCTGCAGTCTACATACGGGACAACTGAATTTATACACACTAGGGTTGATTCACTAAAGTGCGTTAAAACTAGCACTATTTATAGCACGTGTTAAAAATGTTATTGCATCTAGTTTTTTGCGTCTTAACGCAGAATTCACTAAAAGGATATTTGCGTTAATTTAGACGCGAAGTCGTGCAGTATTTGACGCAAAGCGCGCTAATTAACGCAGCGTGCTACTTTCGCACGCACGCCATAATAGCCATACATGCTATTACTTTCGGAAAACTACTTTTCTGCAAATGCCCATTTCCCTGCAAACTGGCGGCTGCATCACTCTGGGGCCAACACAGACTTGAATAAATAACACTGCAAAGTCCTTATTGTGTTGCCAAAAGCTCATTAACTGTACTTTTCTATAATCACTGCCTGCCCCAAGTAGGGGTTAATTTTTGCACAGACTAATGCTATATTTAGCACGTCTAAGTGTTTGTGAATCATGCGTTAGAGTTATTTCTGCGCGAGAATTAACACAATGCGGTTGCGCGCTATTTAACGCACGCGATATGCAACTTAACGCATGCAATAATACTTTAGCGTATCGCACATTTTTTTCCGCGTCAATTTTAATGCTAAAAAGCATGCAAAAAGCATTATCGCACTTTAGTGAATCAACCTTTCTGTATCTGGGAAACACACACTTGACATGAAAAATGATAAAGTCCCCATACTTGAAATGTCGGAAAGAAATACAAATGATCAGTGATCAATGCACATGTCCTAGAATCAAGTTTTATAATGTATAATTTACATTATCAAAAACAAGAGTTTTTATTGTCATAGATCTATTGGTAATTTTTTTCACCACTTTGCCTGGCTGCATATCCTTGGCTAGATTGAATCCTGACAACTGCATTGGTCCTACAGGCTGATCATGTCCAACAGTTTTTAAAGTCACCAAACCACACCATTTATTTTCTGGTAGCCCAATACTCAAGTTCTGTATGAAATGGGCCCCTCTACAATAGAGATGTAGCAAACTGTTCGCCGGAGAACTAATTCGCACGAACATCGGGTGTTCGCTAGTTCGCGAACTTTTCGCGATGTTCACAATTTGGGTTCGCCTTAGCTGGCGCCAAATTTTGACCTCTCACCCCAGAGTCAGCAGATACATGGCAGCCAATCAGGCAGCTCTCCCTCCTGGACCACCCCCCCTGGACCACTCCCTTCCATATATAAACCGAAGCCCAGCAGCCATTTTACATTCTGCCTGTGTGTGCTTGAAGAGTTAGCATAGGGAGAGAGCTGTGCAGGGGTTTGAGGGACAGTTTAGGTAGCTTTGCTGACTGGTAATCTACTTTCTACTGCTCTGTATTAGCATAGGGAGAGAGCTGTGCAGGGGTTTGAGGGACAGTTTAGGTAGCTTTGCTGACTACTAATCTACTTTCTACTGCTCTGTATGTAGCTGCTGTGGGCAGCTGTCCTGTGCTGATCATCTGCTGTAACCCAATAGTCCTTGTAAGGACTGCTTTTATTTTCTGATTACTGATACTCTAGTCTTCTTTTCATTGTGTACTGCAGCTCAGTCTGTGTGTGTTGGAGACAGGTGTGCTGCTCATAGTAGTGCACTAAGCACCAACCACACATTCACATAATTTTTTTTTATTTGTGTTTTTTTACTTTGCTACTGTAATTTATAGAGCCCAGTGCTATTAGTCTAGCTGTGGGGGACTGGTGTGCTGCTCCTAGTAGTTCACCCCCAGCACCAACCAGAGATCACTTTTGTTTTATTATTATTATTTTTTTTATCTTATTATTTAGATATTTAGATATTAGATATTAGATATATATATATATATATATATATATATATATATATATATATATATATTAGATATATATATATTAGATATAGATATTTAGATATTTATTTAGACATTCCGTCTAAAAATAACAATAATAATTCCGTGTCCAGAAACATCACCCACCTGAGTGACGTTTTTCCACCAGCAATACTATATCCACTACTGTATACGTTGCCATTGCAGGCCTTGTTGCCCACTGTCTTCTTCAACCAAGTGACACCTAGCTGTGTGAGCTTTTTCACATTCTGTCTAAATAACAATAATAATTCCGTGTCCAGAAACATCACCCGAGTTGTTGTTGTTTTGTAAAAATAAAAAAAATGTAAGGCAAAGGCAGGCCGCCACGCAGAGGCACTAGGGGCCGTGCAGTTATGATATCCTGTGGCCCTAGGAAATCAACCAGTGTTCCAAGGCACTTACCCTGAACTCCAAAAATGCTGAAGAGGTAGTTGACTGGCTTACACAGCACACCCCATCCTCTACCGTTTCTAACTTTACCACAACATCCTCATCCTCCTCTGCTATGGGCACCCCACGTACCACTTCCTCCACTACCGCCGCCCCTTCTTCACTGGATGAGTCAGAGGAGTTATTTACTCATGAGTTTGTTGAACTGAGTGATGCGCAACCATTATTGCCAGAAGAAGATGAAGGAGATGAGGACGTTACACCAGATATCATAATTCAGGCAGGCAACACAACAGAGATGGACATAAAGTGTGATGAGGTCCCCGCTGCTGCTGTCTTCTGTGAGCTGTCAGAAGAAATTGATGCATCTGAGGAGAATGATGATGAGGAGAGTGATGTTTTGTGGGTGCCCAGAAGAAGAGAGCAAGAGGAGGATAGTTCAGATGGAGAGACGGAGAGTCAGAGAGGCAGGAGGAGAATAAGACTTAGAAGAAGCAGGGACAGCTCCCAGGGAACAGTAGGGCAACAACATGAATCGGCACCTGTGGTCAGCCAGCCAACACACCCACCAACTTCTACTGTTACCGCCAGAATACCAGCATCAAAAGGCTCAGCAGTGTGGCATTTTTTTAATGTGTGTGCCTCTGACAAAAGCGCTGTAATTTGCAATGAGTGCAGTCAGAAACTGAGTCTTGGGAAGCCCAACACCCACTTAGGTACAACTGCTATGCGAAGGCACATGAACGCCAAACACTAAGCACTATGGGAGCAACACCTCAAAGGCAGCAGACAAACTCAAAGCCACCCTCCTTCTGGTCCAGCATCTTACTGCTCTACCTCTGCTGTCCTTGACCCGTCTCAACCACCCTCCACTCCGCCTTCCACCTTGACCACCAATTCCTGCTCATCTGCCCCCAGCCAAGTTTCTGTGAGGGCCATGTTTGAGCGTAAGAAACCAATGCCTCCGAGTCATCCCCTTGCCCGGCGTCTGACAGCTGGCTTGTCTGCACTCTTAGCCCGCCAGCTTTTACCATACCAGCTGGTGGACTCTGAGGCCTTCCACAAATTTGTAGCAATTGGGACACCGCAGTGGAAGGTACCCGGCCGCAATTTTTTCTCCCAGAAGGGAATACCACACCTGTACCAGCATGTGCAGAGCCAAGTCACCGCATCTCTGTCACTTAGTGTTGGGGCAAAGGTCCATATGACTACTGACACATGGTCCTCCAAGCATGGTCAGGGCAGGTATGTCACCTACACTGCCCACTGGGTGAACCTGGTGATGGCTGGGAAGCAGGGAATGCGTGGCTCAACAACAGTGGAGTTGGTGTCACCGCCACGGGTTGCATACGGGTCTGCCACCACCTCTACACCTCCTTCGCTCTCTACCTCGGCTTCTTCCTCCTCTGCTGCTGTGTCCTCCTCCACACCGGTGCACCCCCAGCTCCCCATAGGCTATTCAACGTGCCAGGTACGCCGTTGTCATGCTGTCTTGGGCATGACGTGCCTGGAAAGCAAAAACCATACCGGATCTGCACTCCTGTCATCTCTGCACTCACAGGCCGATCGGCGGCTGACCCCACACCAACTGAAGTTCGGAAAAGTGGCAGCACTGAAACTGGGCAATTTAACACATGTGCCCTGCATGGCACATGTTCTCAATTTGATAGTCCAACGGTTTGTCTCGAAGTACCCAGGATTGCAGGACATTCTCAGGCAGTCCAGGAAGGTGTCTGGCCATTTCAGACATTCCTATACAGCCATGGCATGCATTGCTCACATTCAGCGGCGGCACAAGTTGCCAGTCAGGCGTTTAATTTGTGACAGCCAGACTCGCTGGAATTCAACGCTACTCATGTTTTAACGTCTGCTGCAACAACAAAGAGCCATCAACGAATACCTGTTTGAACTGGGTGGTAGGACTGGATCTGCAGAGCTGGGGATTTTTTTCCCCCGTTACTGGGTGCTTATGCGCGATGCCTGCAGGCTCATGCGCCCTTTTGACGAGGTCACAAACATGGTTAGTCACCATCAGCGACCTAATACCCTTTCCTGGAGAGTGCCGTGTGACGAGTGACAGATGAGGCCCTAGACTAGCGTGACCAGGAGCATGAAGAGCATGATTTCTGGGCAGAATCACCAGAACGAGCCCAGGCACCTGCTGCAACACAGGGAGAGGTGTCAGAAGTGGAGTCAGAGGAGGAAGGTGGCTTTGTGGAGGAGGAAGACCAACAGGAGCAGGCTTCCCAGGGGGCTTGTGGTCACCTTTTGGGGACCCCTGATCTTGTACGTGGCTGGGGGGAGGAGACCTTGGATGACATAGTCCTTGATAACGAGGAAGGGGAGATGGATACCTCTGCATCCAACCTTGTGAGAATGGGGTCTTTCATGCTGTCATGCCTGTTGAAGGACCCCCGTATCAAGAGACTTAAGGAGAAGGACCTGTACTGGGTCGCAACGCTACTAGACCCTCGTTACAAGCATAAAGTGGCAGAAATGTTACCAACATACCACAAGTCCGAAAGGATGCTGCATTTCCAAACCAGCCTGCAAAACATGTTGTACAATTCTTTTAAGGGTTATGTCACTCAACATTCCATTTCAGTCCAAGGCAGCGCCAGGACCCTTCTGGATCCACCCTCAGAGAACGCCTCGAACGGCAGGTAGCGGACTACCTGGAATTAACTGCAGATATCGACACTCTGAGGAGCGATGAACCCCTGGACTACTGGGTGCGCAGGCTTGATCTGTGGCCAGAGCTGTCACAATTTGCCATCAACCTCTTGTCTTGCCCCGCCTCAAGTGTCCTCTCAGAAAGGACCTTCAGTGCAGCAGGAGGGATTGTAACTGAGAAGAGAACTCGCCTAGGTCACAAAAGTGTGGATTACCTGACCTTTATTAAAATTAATGAGGAATGGATCTCGGAGGGTTACTGCACGCCGGAAGACTTATTCTGACTGCCCATGCAGCTGTCCTTCTCTGCACGCCGCATGACTCCACACACAGCTGTCCTTTAGCGTCCTCCTCCGCCACCATACAAACTAGGGTGCAAATCCTACTGGTTTCATTTTAAGCCAAACTTTTTTCTGGTCTCTGTGCTTCAGTGCCTGCGACAAAAAAACGAATATTTTCAGCATTTATATGCCATATTTTTTCTGGCCTCTGTGCTTCAGTGGCTGCGACAAAAAAACCATAATTTTTCAGGAATGTACACATGCCTGATTTTTCAGGGTTCTGCAACAGCGGCAAAATCGTATCTTTTATGGTCACCACAGGTGATCAATAAAGTAGGCCAAAACTGGGCCCACAGTGCAGAATCAGTGTTTTTTGGTTCACGTCACTGTACATTGAATTACCTCTGCCTGACCATGCACGTGCGCACAAGCACGGTGACTGCTAAACACACCACTACAGAAATATTCCCACCGACGGGACGAACATCCTGGAGGTGACAAGCAACTAGTAAAAACTATTATTCGCTCACTTGACTGTATCATTAAAGCTTTTTGCGTTTTTTTTGTTGCAGTAAATGCAGCATTTTGTCTTTGCGTGTGAACCGGCCGTAACCTTTACACGACTTGATTGGAATGTAGACGCCGGACGTTTTAAAGCAGTTTATTACACAAGTTTAGGAATGTAGTGTGATTTCTGCCCTTTACAGCACAAAATGCAACGCTGTGTCAACAACGTATTTTTCAGAGACATTTTTGCCCTTGATCCCCCTCCAGCATGTCACTGTCCAGGTCGTGGCACCCTTTAAACAACTTTAAAATCAGTTTTCAGGCCAGAAATGGCTTTTCTAGGTTTTAAAGTTCGCCTTCTTATTTGAAGTCTATGGGATTCGCAAAGTTCGCACTTTTTGGTGGAAGTTCGCGAATGGGTTCGCAAACTTTTTTTTTGAGGTTCGCTACATCTCTACGGGCCTTCCCGACCGACATTGATATTGGGCAGATATTGATCGGGCAGGTTAAAAAATTTTGTCAGATCGGGGACTGCATCGGCTCGTTGATGCAGTCCCCGAACCAACTGCCCCATTACCTGCGTTTTAATTAGATCGTTTGGCCCCAGGGCCCTATGTCCAACTAGTTGTCATGCTATGATATATGAAACCCATGTATGTCTTACTCATGTCTAATATTTTTGGGACACTAATAAAATGCACAGATTATGTATAAAAATTCTTATAGTTAAGTACATTTCTGTTGAGTAAACATTTTGAGATTACAGGGAAACGTGTCTGATAGACAAGCAGATACACCCTAGGGACATGTTACATAGGAGTTCTCTCTGAACGTGATTTTCTGGTTTCCTGTCAACTTGTCAATTTTCAGTCCAGTCAGAAAAATATTTAAGAACATTCTCTGTGTTACTGGAATTAGAGTTGGTGCAGGAGCAGGGGAGAGAGGCGCGTGGCTTTATTGTGGAAGAAAATCCCATTCAGGTAGGAATAGAAAGATACCTGTATGTTATATTGGGGCTCATTGTGTAACTGGGAGGCAGGTATTGTGGTACAGTGTTATCACGGGATTGGGATTAGTAAATTTGTACAGGTTTCGGATCCCTTATCCGGAAACCAATTATCCAGAAAGCTCCGAATTATGGAAAGCCCGTCTCCTATAGACTCCATTTTAATCAAATAATACAGAATTTTAAAACTGATTTCCTTTATCTCTGTAATAATAAAATAGTACCTGTACTTGATCCCAACTAAGATATAATTACCCCTTATTGGGGGCAGAACAGCCCTATTGGGGTTATTTAATGGTTAAATGATTCCCTTTTCTCTGTAATAATAAAACAGTACCTGTACTTGATCCCAACTAAGATATAATTACCCCTTATTGGGGCAGAACAGCCCTATTGGGTTTATTTAATGGTTAAATGATTCCCTTTTCTCTGTAATAATAAAACCGTACCTGTACTTGATCCCAACTAAGATATAATTACCCCTTATTGGGGGCAGAACAGCCCTATTGGGTTTATTTAATGGTTAAATGATTCCCTTTTCTCTGTAATAATAAAACAGTACCTGTACTTGATCCCAACTAAGATACAATTAATCCTTATTGGATGCAATACAATCCTATTGGGTTTAATTAATGTTTTATAGAGTTTTTTAATAGACTTAAGGTATGGAGATCCAAATTACAGAAAACCCCCAGAATACTCTTGGTCCCGAGCATTCTCGATAATTGGTTCTATACTTGTACAACATTTGTCTGCTAAAGTGAGGTTTCACCACTCTCCATGCATTTCTATTTCACTTAATCGAAGGGTGAACTCTAACTTTCACTTATTGATAAATACTTTTTTTTTTAAAAATCCCATAGGAACGAATGGAGAGGGGCGGAATTTAACTCTAATGGACTGTGGAAGTTCGAACTTCACTCTTTGATAAATTTACCACTTTGATTTGAGATTCCATTTTATTTAGATCATTTTCCAAAAACATATGATCATTGGTTAATGAGAAACCCTTATGGACTATGTAGAATCTCTCGATTGCTGGAGAATGAAAGTATGAGGAAGCAACGGTTTATGGTGTCGGTTTGATAAAGATGAGTGTCTGTATTATATTATTACATACATTGAGCTCCACATCCTGGGATCGGCAAGGGTTTATTAGTAGTGATGAGCGAATCTGTCCTGTTTGGCATCACCATAAAATTTGCGAAAAGGCAAGAAAATTCACGAAATGGCGAAAAATTACCAAAACGCATTTGTCGCGCATTTTTTTTTTCTTTTGTCGCCCGCGTCTATTTTTTTGTCACCCGCCTTTTTTCGACGCTACTGCGCCCAATTTTGACGCAACTGTGCCCTTTTTTGATGCGACCTCGCCCAATTTGACACGCAAAAAAATCCAAAAATTCCGCACACCGAATTTTTCTGCGGCAAAATTTCATAGAAGCTTCATGAAACAATTCGCCAATGCCGAAATGCAGAAATTCGCTTATCGCTATTTATTAGCCATATTTATAGGGGGAGATTTATTAAGACATGAACGCTTGAAGTGTTCATTTGAACGCTCCGAGCCTATTTTCGCCGATTTTTTCGCTCGTGCGACTTTTATGTACGCTCGCGCTACTTTTTTGGACGCTTGCGCGACTTTTTCGTATGCCGCTGTTTACAGTCGTTCGGTTCGAAAATTTCATCACTTTCGGATCACCAATACGATATTATCGTGACAAATACGATTTTTTCATAAGCATTTTTGTGATATTTGCGATCTTCAGAAATTTTCGTATCCAAATTTTTCCCATTCGGGATTCGAACTTGTGTTTTAATGAATCGGCCCCATAGTGTCAAGATGGAGAAGGAATCCAGGTCACTTCCCCAGAGGAGGAACATAACTATATGAATCTGCATTAAGATTGATTGTGTTACAAATTACCAACCTGTTTGAAATCAAATGTGATTTCCTTTGAGTAACTCTAAATACATAGTCTATAAAACAGAGGGCATTAATGGGAATCAGAATATACTCACATAATGGGTTTGTGGGTATCTACAACACCTTTACCTGCACATCCTGGACTTATAAGACCCAGTATAGCAGTGTGGGGCAGAGTGTAGCACCGGAACCTAGGAGTCCGTGCCTCCATATATAAATAACCCATTATTTCCTGCAAGCAGAACTGCTAAAAGCTTGTTTTCAAACCCCTTTTGTTTGCTATTGCCATGGAGCAGAGTCGCTCTATACAGCTTTGTACCGCATTCCAGCCCTAATGGCCTTGGGTTGATCTACCTGTAACAGTGACATTGTCTTATATGGGGTTGGGAAAATGACTATATTCAGTCTTTATCTTCTTGTTTAGGTGAAATAAAAGTTGAATGTTTGGAATATAACCAGATCCCCCTGGTCTTAGCATGGACCTCAGCACCATCTTTGTGCTTCTCCTGCTGGGTAAGTCAGTAATTCCTCTATTGTATCCAGTGTGTCTGTTCTATTCATTCATTTAACCATTAAATAAACCCAATGGGGCTGTTCTGCCCCCAATAAGGGGTAATTATATCTTAGTTGAGATCAAGTACAGGTACTGTTTTATTATTACAGAGAAAAGGGAATCATTTAACCATTAAATAAACCCAATAGGACTGTTCTGCCCCAATAAGGGGTAATTATATCTTAGTTGAGATCAAGTACAGGTACTGTTTTATTATTACAGAGAAAAGGGAATCATTTAACCATTAAATAAACCCAATAGGGCTGTTCTGCCCCAATAAGGGGTAATTATATCTTAGTTGGGATCAAGTACAGGTACTGTTTTATTATTACAGAGAAAAGGGAATCATTTAACCATGAAATAAACCCAATAGGGCTGTTCTGCCCCAATAAGGGGTAATTATATCTTAGTTGGGATCAAGTACAGGTACTGTTTTATTATTACAGAGAAAAGGGAATCATTTAACCATTAAATAAACCCAATAGGGCTGTTCTGCCCCCAATAAGGGGTAATTATATCTTAGTTGGGATCAAGTACAGGTACTGTTTTATTATTACAGAGAAAAGGGAATCATTTAACCATGAAATAAACCCAATAGGGCTGTTCTGCCCCAATAAGGGGTAATTATATCTTAGTTGGGATCAGGTACAGGTACGGATAACGGATCCTATTCCTGTACTACCAAGGGGCTGATTTATCAATGCACAAATTATCATTTTTACTGTGATTCAAGACTTTTCTACTAAAACTCACAAACCTGACTTGTGAAGTCTCATAGCAGACAATGGGAGCTGCTGTAGGCAGAATTTAAACTATTTATTCAGTTCAAGTTTTTCAAGTTTTTTCGGAGCTTTTAAATTCCAGGTATTCAAGTTACTGAAATGAGTTTTTTTTATATTCATGTTTTTTTTAATAAACATTTATGTTATTTGTAAATTGCGAGTGTATTTGAAGTAGAAATAAACTCTAAAACCTCACAAATACAAATTTTGATAATGGGATAATGTCATTAAAGACACTGCCGTTGGCTTAAAGAGAATGCACTTAACTTAGAAGAAATGCGGCTGAGCTTAATTAGCCAGAAAATACAATTATTGCACAAACGAAGGTCATATAAGATTTACCCTTTTTGTTTCTTTTTTTTTCTAGCACACAGCGCAATGCAACAAACAACAAATGAGATCATAAACGGAAATGGTAATAAACTTTATATGTCTTACTAAATATGTCATTATGGGGTGGGTTCCAGTACTTAAAGCAAGACTGTCATGAAAAAAACACAAACAGATGTTTTTATATTTAATTTTAAAATGTCACATGGGGCTAGCCATATTCTTCATTTCCCAGGGTGCCACAGCCATGTGATCTGTGCTCTGATAAACTTCAGACACACTTTACTGCTGCGCTGCAAGTTGGAGTGATATCCCCCCCCTCACCCCCAGCAGCTGATCAGCAGAACAATGGGAAGGGAGCAAGATAGCAGCTCCCAGTAGGTATCAGAATAGCACTCAATAGTTAGAAATCCAAGTCCGGCTTGGGACTCTTCCAGTTACATGGGAGTAGGAGAAACAATAGGTTAGCTGAAAGCAGTTCTAATGTGTAGCGCTGGCTGAAAGCTCAGACTCAGGCACACTTTACTGCTGCACTGCAAGTTGGAGTGATATCCCCTCATCCCCAGCAGCCGATCAGCAGAACAATGGGAAGGGGGCAAGATAGCAGCTCCCAGTAGGTATCAGAATAGCACTCAATAGTAAGAAATCCAAGTCCGGCTTGGGACTCTTCCAGTTATATGGGAGTAGGAGAAACAATAGGTTAGCTGAAAGCAGTTCTAATGTGTAGCGCTGGCTGAAAGCTCAGACTCAGGCACACTTTACTGCTGCGCTGCAAGCTGGAGTGATATCCCCTCACCCCCAGCAGCCGATCAGCAGAACAATGGGAAGGGAACAAGATAGCAGCTCCCAGTAGGTATCAGAATAGCACTCAATAGTAAGAAATCCAAGTCCGGCTTGGGACTCTTCCAGTTATATGGGAGTAGGAGAAACAATAGGTTAGCTGAAAGCAGTTCTAATGTGTAGCGCTGGCTGAAAGCTCAGACTCAGGCACACTTTACTGCTGTGCTGCAAGCTGGAGTGATATCCCCTCACCCCCAGCAGCCGATCAGCAGAACAATGGGAAGGGAACAAGATAGCAGCTCCCAGTAGGTATCAGAATAGCACTCAATAGTAAGAAATCCAAGTCCGGCTTGGGACTCCTCCAGTTACATGGGAGTAGGAGAAACAATAGGTTAGCTGAAAGCAGTTCTAATGTGTAGCGCCGGCTCCTTCTAAAAGCTCAGACTCATGCACACTTTACTGCTGTGCTGCAAGTTGGAGTGAAAGGGCAGTTCTGTACCTCTTCACAACCACATTTACACATTTGCCCTCTGCTTGTCTAATCTTGTAAACCTAATTGATTCATAAAACTAGAATTCATATTTTTCTGTTTTTTAAAAAACTCAATATTTTATATTATATATATATATTTAGTTTTAGCTGGTGAATGGTCGAATTCAGATTTTTAGCCATTTGCATGCATAGTAAATCTTGAAAAAGTTGCAACTTTTTTTCCCGCTAAAAATCCCAACCAGAAAAAGAAAAAAAATCCAACAGTTAGTAAATGCCCCCTTTGGGGCAGATTCATCAAAGTATGAGTTCGAATCCCAAAATGGATAAAATTCGGATTAAACACGAAAATTTCTGATGATCAAAAATTCTAGTTTCCGGGGCGACGATTCAAAAAAAGTCACAATTTCGGCAACTTTTTCCCCCACTCTGTCTTTTTTTAAGCTCAGATTTTTAAGTACATGTCAGACATTCGTGGAAATGAGTCAAATTTAAAAAAAATCAAAAAGAATGGGTAATGTTAGAGTTTTAGTAAATCTACCCCCTATGATATTGGCTATAAGATATTCTATTCCAAAGTTATTTGAAGAAAAAAGAAATGTCCGAACTGTTCTGGGTTTCTCTCTATTGATATAGAATATAATAATGTATGTAATACTGTGGGTGACAAAAAAATAGCTGTGCAACAAAAGAATAGCTGTGCAACAAAAGAATAGCTGTGCGACAAAAGAATAGCCGTGGGTGACAAAAGAATAGCCGTGGGTGACAAAAGAATAGCCGTGGGTGACAAAAGAATAGCCGCGCAACAAAAGAATAGCCGCGGGTGACAAAAGAATAGTCGCGCAACAAAAGAATAGCCGTGGGTGACAAAAGAATAGCCGCGCAATGAAAAAATAGCCACGGGCGACAATTTTTTTTGACCCGTGACATTTTCGCTGTTTCACAAATTTCCCGCCGTTTTGCGAATCTTTTGAAAGATTCACAAATTTTTCGGCTAAGCGAAACGGGACAGATTCGCTCATCACTATTGTAGACTATTGGATCTGTGATGTTCAAAACAGTCCAGTTGCCTAATGATACAAAAAGCAGCAATTTAGCAGGATTTTGCAATTGGACTGATTTGAATAAGGAGATTCTTAAAGAAATTATTGACTTCAAAGGAGAAGTAAAGCTGCTGCCTCATTTAGGATCCCGCTGTGTATTATAAGGATTATTGATGCCCAACCTGTACTCCTCCATTGTTAGGGTATTACTGACTCAATTGCCCGTTTTTTCATACCTTGGTATAAGCCTGAATGTTTCCGGGCAGCTGGAAGTGACAAGCAAAATCGGCCTGTTTAGTCGAAAAATTAATGAAATGGTGAAATTTTGCCAAACTGTTGCTGAATGCATTGGGGTCAATGGGGGTCACTATTAAACATGCATACTAGCCAACCAATCACAGTCCCGTCTGGCTGCTCCCTAAAAAACTCAAGTCCTGCTCTGGCACTTTGAGCTTGGGGTGAGACTTTAGCTGAATCCTTATTGTGTGACTTTTCATTCCACCTTGTTAGAAAGGATGGAAACATTGACAGAACTTAGAGAAACTGAATTCAGCGCAATTATTTTAAAGCTTTATATTCTTAATTAAACATAAAAATTGGTTGATTCTATCACTTATATACCATAGAGAGGAAACAACATAGGCTCCCACATAGGGGACAAACATAACAAAAAACACAACTTATTGTATACAAAGCAAAGTCAATGGAGATTCCTGCACTGAGCGGTTATTATACAGAGACACAAGCTATGGCTAAAGTTCCAGTCACTTTACTTATACAAAACAGCCCATCTGGGAATAAATTGCTCCATTACAAAGGCTTTTCTGTAAGAAATATATTGATTTGCGTAGAATCTTATGATCTCCCCCATGTCCAATATACAGAGCATTATCAGCTTTAGTTGTGGGGATACAAACCAATAACCTCTCAAAGTGTTTATGAAGCAGTTACATGGGGGTTTGTGTGCATTACACACGGGGAGAGGCCAAACTGTGCCAGTAGGTGTATAGGCAGAACAACATGATATGTACAGGGGAACCTCTGCACAAACACTATGTTCCTTCCCAGGCATGCTGATTTGTATAGGCAAAGTGACTGACACTCAGTTCAGAGTTTGTGCTCTCACTATTATATACAGGCTGTGTATGGAACCCCCAGTCTGCTCAGCAAACCTTTGCTTGTCAATGTTTTAGTTGTGTTGTAACTCTCTTTTGTTCAGAAAAAGCATCAATTATCTCCTGGACTGATATTGTGAGGGAGGGAGATATAATAATATTTGGGAGTCTGTTGTAAACAAGTTATGTCTAAATTCAAAGCAAAAGCTTGTTTTATTGACATCCTGTAATACAATGTGTATAATAGGGCAGCACTAGTTTATATGTACCTGTACCCATGATGCACCTGTGTCTCTGTGCCAATGGGGTCATTTGTAGGTTCCACCTAGTTCTCTATGGAGGTTGAAGAAAAACTTATATACACAAGAATCGACCAATGAGAATGCTAATTAGGTTCCCAGCACTATATCAGCCATTTTGATATCATCTTACATATAGAGATAATGATGGCATTTTTCCCGTCATTATATGGCACAGGAATCAGACATGGGGATAAAGGGACAGACTTGTTCAGTGCTGGGAAACTGTGCTTATTGCTCCCAACTCCAATTGCAGGAACAGAGAACAGGGAGCCGGATTTACTCACATCAGCTGGGATTCTCATTGGGGGATTATTTTGCATATTTATGCAGCCACTGGCCCTGGAGAGCTGGGAAATGTTTCATTAAACAATGCAAAAACACTAAAACCCACATTACATTACATGGCAACACAGGAACCAGTGCAGTCTGCATATTATAATTCTTATTATTAATCAGCTTCTATGGCAGATATTACCTGACATGCTGTTTTGATAATTTACTACGTTCCCTAAGCTCCGCCTCCCAACAGCAGCCCAGAGCAAACTGAGCATGTGCAGGAGCCAGATCTTAAAAAGATGGTCTAACAGAGAACAAGATGGCAGCCCCCTCTGGGCAACTTTGAAAGCATAAATCATTACTTTAATTAGGCTTCTCAATCCCTGGGCTTGTGCAGTAAGTTCAGAATCTTTATATTTATGTACCGTATACAAAATATTGCATTTCTTGCAATTTTCAATTTTAGACTTTAGTTCTCCTTTAACTTGTCTGGCTTATGTATATATCAATATTACTTTTCTAAACAATATGTATATAGTTATACAGAATAGAGAGGATGTTGTTATTTCTCACTAAAAACATAAATAGTTCTGGATGTGAATAGTGAACCATAGAAAAAGAACCAATTTTCCACCGATAGGTGCCCTTTAAGAGATCCATTTTTTTGTCACAAAACTTTAGAGTTTCCAGGAGTTTTTTTGGAGGTTTCTGTTCAACAACTCTAAAAGTTTTAATTTTTGCAACTTTTTCTTGCACAGACTTTTCCTATCGGATTTTTTTTAGTAAGTGTTAGACATTCGAGGAAATGTCCTCAAATTTACTGGAGTCTGAAAATTCTAAAATAAAAAAAAAATGAGAAATTGTAGAATTTTAGTAAATCTGCCCCTTAAGGTATGGAGATGCAAATTAGGGAGAGAGACCCCTTATCCAGCAAACCCCAGGGCCCGCGCATTCTGGATAACGGGTCTCATACCTGTACCTTGTACTGAGATACACTCCGAGCTGAGGGAGTTCCCTGAAATAAATTGTAGAAAGGCAAACAATTAGATAAATATGTAAAGAACAGGCAGAATGCATTTATATAACACACGTCCTATTGATCGTCCCCATTTTCTACAAACAAGTTCTAGGTGTAAACTTCCCCTTTAACCTTGATAATATGTCACATGACTTTGTAGTCCAGACACAACTAAAGCTTGGTTGAGCAGTGCAGTGCAGTAGGGTGTAGATCCGCTTTAATGAGGCTATTCTCATTGTTGATGGTGTTTGTCATATTGTCTCCTTCACATCCATTTAGGTGTTCTGTATGAATACGGGAACGCAACTGACAGTCTGAGCATAAGGACTTATCTTGGTTACGTGTCGGTAAATCTTACTGTCAAGTTCCCTTTTGGAGCAAACACCTATTCTTCTGTTACCGTGAGTTACACATATATACTACTCATTTATTGTTCTGGAAACATACACAGATACCCTGGGGTAAAAGCAGCAACTGCAGTTACCATTTAAAGGGAATATAAACCCTCCATAAAAGTGTCTCACTGCACAACAAATTAAGAGGTTAACCAAATATGTCATTACAGATGCAAGAGAACTGACCAATGAGAATGCTGATTCCCAGCACTGTGTCAGCCATCTTGCTCTTTGAGATTATTGTGCCATTTTGGCTTCATGATATTAAGCTGTAATTAAACAGGGTGGAACTGATACCCGACTGGGGCACATTGTCTGGAAACTGCATTGGCAAGTGCTATACCCCTGCACTGTTATCCTCTGCCACTTCCAGTAGACCTTTAAAGGATAAGTAAACCTTAAAAATAATGACAACTTGCTCAGGGTGCTTTTCTAAGCACTTTTGAAATTTGCATAATTATTTATTTTGTTCAGTTTCAGAGCTATTTAAGTGTTTATTAACTGCCAATGCAATGCATTTTTGTAACAACAGCACCACCTGCAGGTCAGTTCCTGTAACTGTACAGACAAAGAGATATCCCTTCAGAAGGAAAACAGAGAAGGGTTCAGATGTTGCTCAGGGAGGAGATGGGAAAGGGCATCTGGGGCTTCTGGTCTCTTTCCTGAGCAAAGCAACATCAGAACCCTTCTCTGTTTTCCTTCTGAAGGGATATCTCTTTGTACAGTTACAGGAACTGACCAGCAGGTGGCGCTGTTAGCTCAGAAACGAAAAAATAAATAATTAATGTAAATTGCAAAAGTGCTTAGAAAAGCACCCTGAGCAATTTTACATTTAGTTTTTGTGAAGGTTTACTTATCCTTCAAACTTGCCAGACATGCAAATTCCACATTTCACCATTGGGGAAAATTTGCCAAGAAAAAATGCCCATTGATTTGAATGTACAGGGTGGGCCATTTATATGGATACACCTTAATAAAATAGGAATGGTTGGTGATATTAACTTCCTGTTTGTGGCACATTAGTATATGTGAGGGGGGAAACTTTTCAAGATGGGTGGTGGCCATTTTGAAGTCGACCATTTTGGATCCAACTTTTGTTTTTTCAATAGGAAGAGGGTCATGTGACACATCAAACTTATTGGGAATTTCACAAGAAAAACAATGGTGTGCTTGTTTTTAATGTAACTTTATTATTTCATGAGTTATTTACAAGTTTCTAACCACTTATAAAATGTGTTCAATGTGCTGCCCATTGTGTTGGATTGTCAATGCAACCCTCTTCTCCCACTCTTCACACACTGCAGCAAGTAGCAACATAGCAACACCACAGAGAAATGCTAGCACAGGCTTCCAGTATCCGTAGTTTCAGGTGCTGCACATCTTGTATCTTCACAGCATAGACAATTGCCTTCAGATGACCCCAAAGATAAAAGTCTAAGGGGGTCAGATCGGGAGACCTTGGGGGCCATTCAACTGGCCCACGACGACCAATCCACTTTCCAGGAAACTGTTCATCTAGGAATGCTCGGACCTGACACCCATAATGTGGTGGTGCACCACCTTGCTGGAAAAACTCAGGGAACGTGCCAGCTTCAGTGCATAAAGAGGGAAACACATCATCATGTAGCAATTTCGCATATCCAGTGGCCTTGAGGTTTCCATTGATGAAGAATGGCCCCACTATCTTTGTACCCCATATACCACACCATACCATCAATTTTTTTTTCCAACAGTCTTGGAGGGATCTATCCAATGTGGTTTAGTGTCAGACCAATAGCAGTGGTTTTGTTTGTTAACTTCACCCTTAATCTTTGGGGTCATCTGAAGGCAATTGTCTATGCTGTGAAGATACAAGATGTGCAGCACCTGAAACTACGGATACTGGAAGCCTGTGCTAGCATTTCTTCTGCGGTGTTGCTATCAGTGTGTGAAGAGTGGGAGAAGAGGGTTGCATTGACAATCCAACACAATGGGCAGCACATTGAACACATTTTATAAGTGGTCAGAAACTTGTAAATAACTCATGAAAGAATAAAGTTATGTTAAAAACAAGCACACCATTGTTTTTCTTCTCTGCCTATTGAAAAAACAAAAGTTGGATCCAAAATGGCCGACTTCAAAATGGCCACCATGGTCACCACCCATCTTGAAAAGTTTCCCCCCTCACATATACTAATGTGCCACAAACAGGAAGTTAATATCACCAAACATTCCCATTTTATTAAGGTGTATCCATATAAATGGCCCACCCTGTATTTGGAGAAAAAAGTTGAGCATAAAAAAAGTTGCGCCCATAAATAAAAAGTTGCATGGTAGGAGTGGGGAAAATAACCACTGACTTTAATGTATTCGGAGTAAGAAAAAAAAAGTAGTGTGCATTAAAAAAAATTGCACACGTAGAAAAAGCTGCGTACGCATTTCACAATTTTTTTTACCATTTCGCTAAATTTTCACCAGTTTTGCAAGTTTTTCGGCAAAGTGAAATAGGGCAGATTGTTCATCACTAATCTTTTTCCAACTGAAGCTATGCTGATTACAAATACGAGGGTTTCATAAATGAATGTCTTTCTGTTCTAGCTGGGCAACAACGGATTCCTGAATATCGATGGACTCTTTATTGCCCCGTTTCTGGCACAAATTTCTACTGCAATATCTGGTAACATTTACTACCGGCAGAGCACTGATCCCAGCCTCCTGGCAAACGCAACGCAAGACATCAACACCTACTTTCCAGGTTTAGGGTTCTCTGCCCAGTGGGTGTTTATAGCGACATGGGACAAGGTGCCAGAGTATCAAGGAAATGCCAGTCAGGTATCACTTTTATGTTAATTCTCAAAGCTATTCTGCATCTTAATCTCATAATAAATGTTCTGCTATTTAATACTGGCAAAGGGGAGTTTGGTACCTTCATCTTAGCTTAAATCTCAAAGCTGGACAGCTCCAAAGAAAAATTATATATATATATATCCAGATAAAAAAATGAAGCACTAATGGGACTTACGAATGAGCACAAAAGTTTTTATTAGTTTGCCAACGTTTCTATCCTGCTAAGAAGACCTTTCTCAAGACATCCCAAACACACCAGAATCCCACAGCCTAAAGTAGCCCCTTGATTTTTATACATTATATATATTTGATACATTATATTAAACATTATATATGGCTGTGAATACAGACCCGACCCACTAGATAGACTTTAGAGCATGGGGTACATGGGACACACAGGATGGGATTTCAACATATGAAAAGGTCAAGGGGTATGTAGTGCAATTACAACTCATTTGGCTGTGTGCAAAGTAAATGAATGGACGCCAGAAGGTTCTTTTGCGCTAAAACAGAACTTATTTATTTCCCAGACAAATGACCCACAGGGTTATGCAATACTCACAATATGGATTAGGCAGGTAAAGGCACAGCAGATAGAAAGTGGGGGTGTCCACCAGTTTATCCCACCTCAGCCGAGTGTGGGCAGGGTAAAAACTACCAAACAGCACGGCACCACTGTGGGGAGTAGTCTGGATAAGTATCCTGTATCCTTAGGATGTGCACCTTAGCGGTCACGTATCCCAAACAGCCGATGGTGGTTCAGGGATAAGTACTAACCTGATACCTGTGTCTTAACTGTGGCCCTACACTAAGGCAACAGTGCCTGTATAGGAGAATACTCCCAGCTAATCTCTCCTGGTTGGAGCCAGAAACTGCTCTTTCTAACTAGACTCACTACACAACAGTATATTCCATACACAACAGTATATTCCCCTTGTAAGCAAGGAGAGGCATCGCAAAGCAAAACCTTTATGGCTGAATAAAAGAGTTAGGGTCGAGGTTGGTAATAAAAAACGTGCTTTTAAAGCATTCAAGTTAGCTGGGACAGCGGAAACTTTCATCAGGTACAAGGAAGCAAATAAAGCAGCAAAAAAGCTATCAGGCAAGCAAAAATAGAGATGGAAAGGGATATTGCAGCTAGGAGTAAAAAGAATCCAAAATTATTTTTTAATTATGTGAATAGTAAAAAAATGAAGCAAGAAGGGGTGGGAACTTTATTATCACGGGGGGGTAAGTTGGTTGATGAGAACGGGGAAAAAGCAGAAATTTTGAACTCTTATTTTTCATCTGTCTATACATCTGAGGAGCCACCTAATGAAGGCTTCCCTTTTAATATGCCCAGTGCTAGTAATTTAGCTACTGACGCATGGGTCACTCAGGAGGAAATTCAAAAGAGACTTGAACATGTAAAGGTAAACAAAGGTCCAGGACCGGATGGGATTAATCCCAGGGTATTAAATGAGCTGAGCGCTGTGATTGCCAAGCCTCTTCACATAATTTTTCAGGATTCGTTGAGGTTTGGCATGGTGCCGAGAGACTGGCGAATTGCTAATGTGGTGCCATTATTTAAAAAGGGATCTCATTCTCAGCCTGAAAACTATAGGCCTGTTAGTCTGACATCAGTAGTAGGAAAGCTTCTGGAAGGGGTAATAAGGGATAGGATAGTTGAATACATTGCAGTTCACAATACTATTAGTTTGTGCCAGCATGGTTTTATGCGTAACAGATCTTGCCAGACTAATTTAGTCACCTTTTATGAGGAGGTGAGCAGGAACCTTGATGCTGGAATGGCAGTTGATGTCATCTACTTAGATTTTGCTAAAGCGTTTGATACAGTACCTCACAGAAGGTTAATGATCAAATTGAGGAATATTGGCCTAGAACATAATATTTGTAATTGGATAGAGAACTGGCTGAAGGATAGAGTACAAAGAGTGGGGTAAATGGAACATTTTCTAATTGGGCCAGTGTGGTTAGTGGAGTACCGCAGGGGTCAGTCCTTGGGCCTTTGCTTTTTAACTTGTTTATTAATGACCTGGAGGTGGGCATAGACAGTACTGTTTCTATTTTTGCTGATGACACTAAATTGTGCAAAACTATAAGTTCCATGCAGGATGCTGCCGCTTTGCAGAGCGATTTGACAAAATTGGAAAACTGGGCAGCAAACTGGAAAATGAGGTTCAATGTTGACAAGTGCAAAGTTATGCACTTTGGTAGAAATAATATAAACGCAAACTATCTACTGAATGGTAGTGTGTTGGGGGGATCCTTAATGGAGAAGGATCTGGGGGTTTGTAGATCACAAGTTGTCTAATTCCAGGTAGTGTCATTCTGTGGCTACTACAGCAAATAAAGTGCTGTCTTGTATAAAAAAGGGCATTGACTCAAGGGATGAGAACATAATTTTGCCCCTTTATAGGTCCCTGGTAAGGCCTCACCTTGAGTATGGGGGGCAGTTTTGGGCTCCAGTCCTTAAGAAGGATATTAATGAGCTGGAGAGAGTGCAGAGACTGCAACTAAACTGGTAAAGGGGATGGAAGATTTAAGCTATGAGGTTAGACTGTCGAGGTTGGGGTTGTTTTCTCTGGAAAAGAGGCGCTTGCGAGGGGACATGATTACTCTGTACAAGTACATTAGAGGGGATTATAGGCAGTTGGGGGATGTTCTTTTTTCCCATAAAAACAATCAGCGCACCAGAGGTCACCCCTATAGATTAGAGGAACAGAGCTTCCATTTGAAGCAGCGTAGGTGGTTTTTCACGGTGAGGGCAGTGAGGTTGGGGAATACCCTTCCTAGTGATGTGGTAATGGCAGACTCTGTTAATGCCTTTAAGAGGGGCCTGGATGAGTTTTTGAACAAGCAGAATATCCAAGGCTATTGTGATACTAATATCTACAGTTAGTATTACTGGTTGTATATATATAGTTTATGTATGTGAGTGTATAGATTGGTTAGTATAGGTTGTGTGCTGGGTTTACTCGGATGGGTTGAACTTGATGGACAATGGTCTTTTTTCAACCCTATGTAACTATGTAACTATGTAACTACTATCTCACTTTCCTAGAAAGTGCTTTTACAGATATTATCCAGATACTCACTACTCCTCATTCACGGGGTCCCTGTTCCCTGACTTCACTAGAGCTAGACATAACCTCTAGGGTAGATAGCTTTACTGGGGCCCCGTTGATCCCAGGCTCAGTGGAACTTCCACCTGGATCAACAGATGCAGCCAAAGAGGAAGACCCACCCCTTTGCTAAACACTATATTAGCATGCCAAGGGAGTGGCCTACCTGTGAGCCAATAAGGCGCATATATATTTTATACATTATGAATCCAAATGCTACAAACAAATCCTGTTTGGGAACTACTGTATATAATACCCGGCAAACTCCAAGCCTGCAAAATGACTTTACATTATTTCTTTTAATGCATCAGCGCTGTCACAATTGTGGAATATGTCTGCTCTATTTCTACTGTTTTTCAATATGGAACCTCACCACTATCATCTCTTTTCTAGGTGAATACGTTCCAGGTTGTTCTCATCACAGATGGGACCATTTCATTTGTTCTTTTTAACTATGCGGATATTCAGTGGACAACTAATGCAGTGGTAATTTTGATATTTGAAATGTGTTTTAACTAGTAATAAGCAATTATTATTGCCAGGCATGAATTTGCTGTGAAATTAAGCATTTTGGCATTGGACAATTTTTTTTGCAAACCTGCCGCAAAATTGTGGCATGTCAAAAATTCAGCAAGTGAGGAAAAAGTCACGATCACGTAAAGAAAAGTTGAGGTCACGTCAGAAAAAGTTGCAGTTCTGTCAAATAAGTGACGGGCACGTCAGTCGTGAAATAAGTAAAAAAAAGTCGCGCGCATCAAAAAAGTCGAGCAGGAGCCGAATTTCACAGATTTTTCCTCGTTTCGTAAATTTTTTAGCAGTTTTGTGAATTTTTTCGCAAAGCAAAACAGGACAGATTCGCTCATCACTACTGGGTACAATGGTAAATGTTTTTGATTTTTTTTTAATGCGCAGGGCATTTCAAGCAGATTTACTTAAACACACACACAGCTTCTATAGATATAATTTCTGCATTAAAGGAGAGCGATATTATTAATAGTTATATAAACATAAGGCTGGTTTCCTGGCACAGAATAACATGTACCTGACTGCAGACTGCTGCATAGGTTCTATTCTGACCATGATACTCCCTACATGGAATTTGTATTGTATTTTCTCCATCATAGAGTAAAGAGGCTGCTGGGACACTGTTAATGGAACAATTGTGTATGAATTCATAGTAACCAGAGACCAATAGGGAAATCCATGCAGTCAGACAATTGCAAGTGTAAGGTGCCGAGTGCTACAGAAACTCTCTGCTCGCCACACAAATCAATATACATGCAACTCTTATAGGGCACCTATCGGTGGAAATTTTTTATCCCACTGGAAGTGCAGCTAATAGAGACTACACATTGGTTGGGGAAAAAAAAAATGCTCCCAAGGGGCACTATGCCCCCAGCAACAGGAGGGGCTCCCAGTGTGGGCGGCCATGTTGTGACACTACCATGCAAATTGTACTTAGTGCCCCAGTTTGCTCATTATGTGCATGTGTGTGAGAGCCCCAGCTCCCCAGGGCCAACAGCTACATTAAAGGGGAACTAAACCCTGCTGCAGTATGCGGCTCAACCAAATGTTACTCAGCTGTTGCTGGACGACAAATCCCAGAACAATGTAACATATAATGAAGGTTGAGGCATGCTGGGAGCTGTAGTCCAGCAACATCAGGGCTGTATTCTGCTATTGGAGTTGGGAGCAATAAGCACAGTTTCCCAGCACTGAACAAGTCTGTCCCTTTATCCCCATGTCTGATTCCTGTGCCATATAGTGAAGGGAAAAATGCCATCATTATCTCTATATGTAAGGTACCAGCAAGGGGCCTGACACAGTGCTGGGAATCAGTATTCTCATTGGTCACTTCTCTTGCACTTACAATCAGATTTTTGCTCAGTAGAATTCTTATTGGTGAATTTCCTTGCATCTATAATTATGTTCTTCAGCAACTTCTATAGCAAAAATATAGGGTGTTATGATTGGGTTTACAACCCCTTTGATATGCAGAATACTCCTCCAATTAAAATCCCAGCTGATCAACTGATAGGCGCCCTTTAATTAAACTTGGAAAACAAGTCACCAATGAGAATTCTACTGACCAAAATCTTAATTACAGATGCAAAGGAACTGACCAATGAGAATACTGATTCCCAGTACTTTGGCAACTATTTTGCTGTTATCTTACATACAGAGATGATTGTGCCATTTTGGCACCTTTATATTACACTGAAACCAAACATGCTGTTACTGTTCCTCATTCATGGGATCCCTGCTCCCCTACTTCACCAGAGGTACAGATTCCTCTAGGGTCAAACACTTCTCAGCCTTGTTCATCTCAGGCTCCCTGGAACATCCACGTGGTACAACAGATACAGGCCAAAGAGACAGATCCATCCCCTGCCAGGGTCGGACTGGCGCACCGGGATACCGGGAAAAATCCCAGTTGGCCCCAGTCCTGCTGGGCCCCGCTATATGCCCCACTAGACCCTGCTGGCAGCCCAATTCTCTCCTTTCTGGCCCCCACCCGCTCAGCACCCTGCTGGCCCTGGTGAATTCATGCCTCAATTATAGGCCCTAGCCCCCTGCTCCCCTATCCCTCAGCCTGCTGGGCCCCGCCGGGCCTGACAACTGTGTTCTGGAACCAAACCATTTTTGCATCGAATGGGAGTTTAAGTTAAAAATGGACATGCGTTCCATAGTGGAATGCACGGCCATCTTTAATTTTTTATGCAGGCAAAACTTTCAGCGGTGGTGCAGGGAAGAGATGAGGATCTAAGGAGGGATAGAGGAACAGACATAAATGTTGTTCTGTCTCAGCATCGGTTGTACCTGCCACAGGCCCTGTGTAGACCCGGTCTGTGAGGATGTGTGCAGCAGGTTGAATGATCACCTTAACAGATAGCTTACTCAATGAATAAAGACTCCAGAGGTGTTTCCAATGCTTCTTTATGCTTCAAGGTAGCAAGGGTATAAACATAGAGACTTTTTCATAGGTAAATTTCTAATGAAATTACACAGCTTACACACACTGCAATCTCTTCATAACACACTGAAAAAAGGGGGAGTTACAGCAAGAAAATGGAGGGCGGGAGCAACTATCTAGCAAGAAACAGCAGGGATGAACGGATGATACCAAATATCATTATAACATAACTTGTAATAACAACTGCTAGACAGTAAGAAGCTGCATGGCAGCACACTCCTCGCCTGGTGTCGTGAGATACCACTACACATTATTTTCCTTTAACACACTGTTAACATTGCATGCAGTAAAATGCTATCTAGCCTTCTCAAGACTAATGCATTAGGTGACTCTTTGCAGTTATGCCATCCATGACAAGATAACGTCTGACTGGACTTGCGAAAACTCTGTGCAATATGACTCAATCTTGCAATAGTCTTCACCAATCTTTTCCAAGAAGAAAACCGTTCAAAACATCTCATCTCCAAATTTCTTCTTGAGCAGATGTTGGAGCTCAATGTTTTAACCTCTGGATTTCTGGATCAGTATCTGGATCCACCAGGTGGAAATCGATGTCTTCTTCAGAGTCTATAGAAGACTGGTCTGTTAAAAACTTGGGTCCTGAAAACCAAATGGTTTGCGTTAGGACAATTGCTGGCACTGGCCTTGTGGCGATGTCTGCGGGATTCAAACCAGTAGGGACATAGTTCCATTGTTCAGGTCTACTGATTCTTCTTATTCGCTCTACCCTGTTAGCCACATACACGTAGAACCTTCTTACACTGTTGCATATGTAGCCAAGTACGACCTTGCTGTCAGTGTAGTACTTAACTTGACCAATTTCAGTGTCCATTTCACTTTGTAGGAATTCTGCAACTTCGGCAGCTAGGGTTGCACCACACAATTCTAATCTTGGGATCGTGTGAGCAGGTTTTGGAGCTAACTTGGCTCTTCCTAATAGGAAACCGACATGAGATCTTCCGGAGGGATCTATGATCTTGAGATAAGCCACGGCCGCTATAGCCTCTGTGGATGCATCACAAAAGATGTGGATCTCTTTCCTCTGACTTCTTGAAAGTGAAGTGGGTGAATAGCAGCGTGGGATGTTGAGTTCTTCCAGAACTTTCAAGGAGTTTCTCCACTTCTCCCATTTAGGCAGTAGGTCTACTGGCAAAGGGGCATCCCAATCTGTCACTCTCTCGGTAAGCTGACGAAGTATGGATCGCCCTTGGACGGTAATTGGAGTTACTAAGCCTAGGGGATCGTAAAGGCTATTGACGGTTGACAGGACTCCTCGTCTCATGAATGGCTTCTCAGTGTCTGAGACCTGAAACGTAAATGTGTCTGAAGTTACATTCCAGAGAAGACCGAGACTCCTTTGCGTGGGTAGGGCATATACTCCCAAGTATATGCCCTTTCAAATCTTTAGCGTGATCTTCTGGATTGAAAGCCTTCATTACTTCACAGCTATTAGATGCGATCTTATGAAGCCTTAAGTTAGCAGTCAACAGGAGCTGTTGAGTTCTTTTTATCAGATTGATGGCTTCTTCAGGTGTTGAGAAGGATTTCAGGCCATCATCTACATAGAAATCTCTTTCAATGAATTGCCTGGTATCAGATCCTAATTCCTTTTCACCTTCCTGTGCTGTTCTTCTTAGTCGATAAGTTGCCACGGCAGGAGATGGACTATTGCCGAAAACATGGACTCTCATACGATAGTCTATCACCTGATCGTTAATGTCATTGTTGTGGTGCCACAAGAATCGGAGAAAGTTTCTGTGGTCCTCTCTGACTATGAAACAGTGGAACATTTGTTGGATGTCAGCTGTCACAGCAACAGGTTCCTTCCTGAACCGCATCAACACTCCCATAAGGTTGTTCGTTAAATTTGGACCAGTTAGAAGTACATTATTCAAGGAGGTTACCTTGAATTGAGCGCTTGAGTCAAAAACAATTCTGATTTGCCCCGGTTTGTGAGGATGGTAGACTCCAAAGGATGGAAGGTACCAGCGTTCTTCACATTCCTTAAGGTCTGGTGCTGGCTCAGCATGATGGTTATCAAAAATCTTCTGCATGAATGCTAGAAAGTGCTCTTGCATCTCAGGCTTGCTACGGAGGGTTCCCTTAAGTGCAGCAAATCTGGCTAAAGCTTGTTCTCGATTGTTAGGGAGAGTAAGCCTTGGTAACCGAAAGGGTAATGGAGCTACCCAACTGTTGGAGTTGTCTTTGAAGAACTCCTCACTCATAATCTTGATGAATTCCCTGTCTTCGACTGAAGGGGCAATCTTGTTGTCATCACTAGTAGTCTGGTACACTGACTCACCAAGGCCCATGTGAGAAGTGAACTTGCAGGTAATACCTTGGAGTGCTTGACATAGAGCTTCAGATTTGAAATCAAGTCTTTCCTTCACATGAGTGCAATGGACATTTCATCGACCGATAGGTACGTTCTGATCCCTCCACATTGGTTTTGTAAGAAGCTACATCCAAGGGCTTGTGCGATCGATCTAGGCAGGCTTCTCCTATTATCACCCATCCAAGATCGAGTTTCTGGGCATGAGGAGCATCATCTGGACCATTATATAACTCTCTTATTTTATGAACTCTGGGAATGTCTCTCCCTAGAAGAATCATGATCTTCGCGTCCTTGTTAAGTGATAAAATGTAATCAGCAATGTAATTCAAATGAGGGTGATGACATGCAACCTCAGGTGTGGGGATCTCTTCTCTGTTATTTGGTAGCTGATCACATTCAATTAGCGTTGGTAGAGGAAACTTTATGTTCTCATATTCTGATGCCACTATGAAGCCATCGGCTCTTCTTCCAGAAGTGCTGACTTGTCCTGCACATGTCTGCAAGGTGTAGGACCAGGTCTCTCCATGAATCTTGAATAAGTCAAAGAATTCTGTACTAGCTAATGAGCGATTGCTCTGATCGTCGAGTATAGCATACATTTTTATGGCATTTTGTGGGCATCCTTCAGGGAAAACCCTAACGAGACATATCTTGCTGCAAGACTTGCTATGAAGCCCTTCTCCACACACCTCTGTACATCTTGTGGTTACAGGGTTGGCGTTTTGCTTAGTTCTCTCCCCGCCATCATCTGATGTAGTCTTGGGGTTGCTGCCAGGCGGAGGTTTCCTTTTGTATGAGTCTGAATGAAGAGCGTCCACATGCCTGGCACTGTTACACAGGGAACATCTGACGGCATTCTTACAATCTCTAGCCAAATGATCAGAGGATGTGCAACACTTGAAACAGATAATATGCTCCTTGAGGTATGTCATGCGTTCTTCGATAGGCTTGCCCCTGAATGCACGACATATGGAGAGAGAATGTGGTGCATCATGAATGGGACACTGTTGATCAAGATTTCTCGCCTTGGTATCTTGTAATTTAGCGTCTGTAGCCAAGACATTGGATGCAATTGCGGTCTTTCTCACAGCAATAGTATGTCTTGAGTCCTTGAATTTACTGTTGGTGGCAATACCCTTTGAAGTAGTTGAAGGAAGGGTGGTTGTATCTGAATACGAGAAGCTTGGGTCGTTCATGGATCTTGCAATCTTTCTCACGAACTCTGCAAAGTAAGAAAAGGGTGGGAAAGAGACATGGTGTTCATATTTATACTTCGATCCTATGCTAGTCCACTTCCCCTGGAGATAATTAGGCAGCTTCGCTACAATAGGATTTACACCCTGAGCAGTGTCTAAATAGCTAAGACCTGGCAAACTAGGATCTGACTTAGCTATTTCAAGTTCAAGGAGAAGGTCACCTAAGTCTCTAAGCTTATGATTGTCCTTAACAGAGATCTTAGGAAAGTCTTTTAGTCTCTAGAATAAGGCAGATTCAATGACTTCTGGGCTCCCATAGTCTTGTTCCAAACGTTCCCAGGCAGCATCACGGCCTGCTTCAAAGTTATGAATGTAGACAGATTTGAGTCTCTTTACTTGTTCTGAAGATTGACTCCCCAACCACTTTATTAGCAAGTCAAGTTCTGCTTGGGGTTCAATATCCAAGTTCTTGGTTACTGTCTTAAACATAGATCTCCAACTCCTATAATTCTCTGGGCGGTCATCAAATTTAGACAGTCCGGTATTAATCAACTCTCGCCGGATCATATACTTGCTGAACTCTGCAATGTCGGTGCTTTCAGTTTTTACACCCACAGGAAGTACTGATGGTGCACCATCTTGGATCAAGGTTGGTATCCGATGCTGGCCAGTAGGTGGAGAGAAAGGTATAGCAGATGGGTTCAATCCAGGCAAGGGTCTGGTGTCTAAAGGTCTTTGTGCATTTGAATTTGAAGAGAGCTGTATTGCAGGAGGCATAGAGTTCACTCTGAAGTCTTCTGCTGTGCCCTTGTAATCTCTACTCACAAGGGGTTGTGGTGGCACATGAGCTGGATAGGTTGGTACACTTGTTTTTGTGACATGCGGTAGTAGTGGAGTGTCTGTGTTGGGAGGTGCATACTGACTTGCTGGAGGATTATGAGATGGATCTGCAACCGTGGGCGGGACTGTATCATTATGGTTCTGGGTCAAGACAAATTGTAGGGTCCTTTCAACAGGGTCTTGACAGGCAGCCAAGCTAGGACAAGACGCTCCTTCTTCTTCCAATAGGGCTTGTTCCAAGACAGATAGTTCCGCTAAGGCTACTTCCTTTTCTCTTTTCTTCTGAAGGATTTCTAGATGGGCCTCTGTTTCTGCTTGTATTCTTGCTTGAATGCGTTTTGCTTCTACCTGTGCTTCAGCTTCCTTAAGCTTAGCTTCTGCCTTGAAAGCTGCTTCTCTTTCAGAACAGGTGGCTTGAACCTGGGCTACAGCAGCCCTTTGGCGAGCTTTGAGTATTTGGTCGCTCAGTGATGACCTTACAGAGCAGGACCGCAATGACTTAGAAGAGGATTTATGATGTGAGCGGGCAGATCTAGATGATTTTCCTGAGTGTCTGAAAGAAGCAGATATACAGGATGTAGTTTCATGAAGCTCTGCTAATCTACCCTCTATCTGTACCTTTGCTTCAAGATATGTGCTATGTCTCTGCTGTTCAGTAGAAGTAAAGTCTTTTAATTCTAGTGAGGCTTCCTCTATGTTGGAACGTGACAAAAGGGAAGAGTACCTTTCAGAAAGTCTTTTATAATTCTCAAATGCCTTCTTAACCCTTGAGAGGGCGGCGTTCAGTTGCTCAGTGTTGTTGCTAGTTTCATTAGCGGCTGTTATACAACTTAAAGTTTTCTCCCATAATGCAATCAGGTTATCAGCTATCCCTTTCTTATTTGCTTCATAAGCCTCCCTTGCTTTCAAGGATGGATGAGGGGCCCTAACAGGATGTGCAGAATGAAGCAAGGTGTCTGCTTTATCATGAGCAAATGCAGGCTCCGTAGAATCTCTGTCAGACATGACAAGTGCTGCAGTTTAGTGTCTTGGAAATCTGGCAAAGCTGAGCTCTGTAGGTATTGATACTTTGTTTGTAAGCAGGCTGGGCCTTGGAGCTGGGGCTGCAAGCTAGCTCAAACCGGATTCTTGGCAAAGAAAAACACAGTTCAAAATCACCTTGTGTAAGGTAAGAATATAGTTCTTATACTAAATGCAGATATTGAATTCACAGTCCAAACAGCTTGACAATAATGAATCCTTGTGACTTTATATAGCAATCATAGACAGTCTTGCATGGTTCAGAATGTGCTTATGGCTGAGCAACAGCACAGACCAGCAATAGGTTATACTGTGGGGAATATTCAGCAGGTAGCTGGCTCCTAGTGCAGTGCAATACTTCTGGTAAGTGTAGCAGTTACACACAGGCAGTGCTAGGCCTCAGTGCACAGTGTAAGGATGGATTCCTGTCTTAGGGTGTTTATTCTTCACACAGGCAAACAATTACTCCCGGTTGTTAAGCTGCAGAGTATAGCCATGCGATGGATTCTTATAGAAATTTACTGTTCTGTCTCAGCATCGGTTGTACCTGCCACAAGCCCTGTGTAGACCCGGTCTGTGAGGATGAGTGCAGCAGGTTGAATGATCACCTTAACAGATAGCTTACTCAATGAATAAAGAGGTGTTTTCCAATGCTTCTTTATGCTTCAAGGTAGCAAGGGTATAAACATAAAGACTTTTTCATAGGTAAATTTCTAATGAAATTACACAGCTTACACACACTGCAATCTCTTCATAACACACTGAACAAAGGGGGAGTTACAGCAAGAAAATGGAGGGCGGGAGCAACTATCTAGCAAGAAACAGCAGGGGTGAACGGATGATACCAAATATCATTATAACATAACTTGTAATAACAACTGCTAGGCAGTAAGAAGCTGCATGGCAGGACAAATGTCTTTGACAGAACAGGACAAGCAGCATGGAAGCATAAAGAGGAAAGGTTTATGAAATGCGTGGGGTAAATGTGCTGATATCTACTCGCTGCATTCATTTTACCGGCATGTGTAAAGTTACTACTTAAATTATCCATTTATGATGTGATCATAAATTATTTTCTGCAGTGATCTTAATTGTATGTCTGGGTAACTATGACTAAAGTGTGTGGCAAAGGGCATACAAATGTTGGCACCATGCTCAGTGCAGTTTTGGACCCCAAAGTTTCACTTTTACCCTTAAGGCCCCGTAATTTGTTGCAATTTACATGATGTCGAAGTGGCGAGTGGGCCCCTGCGGTAAGGTTCCCTGGTGGGCTCCAGGTGCCCCAGTCCAACACTGCCCCCTGCCAAACACTATATTACAGTGTGCAGGAAGTGGTCATAAGGCACATAAGCCAATAACATGAGCTGTGTTACAGCAAAATAGATACATGGGCATCTGCCCAGTAACAGTGAAATAAGGAATTGTAGGGATTTAAACCCCTATAAGATCCTTACACAATAGAACCCTATAGGGGACAAGTACAGGTATTTAGATGCTGCCATTTGTGGAGCAATACAAAAAAGTCTCAGTTATCGTGCGATAAGTCATAAACGTTGTGGTTTTTGCGACTTTTCCCGCTACTTTTTTCGTTCATGCTTTTTTCAGTTCAGACCTTTTGATAAACGTCCATTTGTGCAAAAGGAGCTTTATGTGGTTTCTTAAAAATTAAAGAATAAACAGTGTTATAGTACATTCCCCTCTTAATGTGATAATTTCCCTAACAGGCTTGGTTGGAGAGCACAAACGCTGCAGGATATTATCTGTTAAAAACACCTGGACCTATTTTCAATTGGACAACATCAAGTAACGTTAACTATCCTGGGCGATGGGCTTTCATGGTAGCCACAGTACAACCTGTAGGTATGTATAACAGCTTTGTATATTTAGGAGCCGCTAATATCTGTACCGCTAGGTAGAACATTCAGCCAGAATCCTTGGAAACGGCAACAGAAAATATGTCAAAGAACAAAGCAAAAATGTTACTTTTACTGTTATTTGGTTCATTCTGCAAACTGATTCAGCCACCAGATATCATTTTTGGATTCCTCTATGTCCTGATTTAACAGTTTATAATTGTGTAAGTTATAATTGTATTTTCCGTTTGACCACTTAGTGTTGGATAGAAATGACTTTTAAATCATATGATGTGATGAGTTCAGAATAAATCAGACATTCGGTGATGCTTCCTTGGTATCACATTTTCTTCATACTGTACTCTCAAGAAAGAAAATTTATATGGTATGAGATCTTTTATCCAGAATGTCTGGGACCTGGGGTTTTCTGGAAAAAAGACATCAATTATGAATCCAATATGTATTTATGTAGCTTACGTAACCATCAAGTACAGGTACTGTTTTATTATTACAGAGAAAAGGGAATCATTTAACCATGAAATAAACCCAATAGGGCTGTTCTGCCCCCAATAAGGGGTAATTATATCTTAGTTGGGATCAAGTACAGGTACTGTTTTATTATTACAGAGAAAAGGGAATCATTTAACCATTAAATAAACCCAATAGGGCTGTTCTGCCCCAATAAGGGGTAATTATATCTTAGTTGGGATCAAGTACAGGTACTGTTTTATTATTACAGAGAAAAGGGAATCATTTAACCATTAAATAAACCCAATAGGACTGTTCTGCCTCCAATAAGGGGTAATTATATCTTAGTTGGGATCAAGTACAGGTACTGTTTTATTATTACAGAGAAAAGGGAATCATTTAACCATGAAATAAACCCAATAGGGCTGTTCTGCCCCAATAAGGGGTAATTATATCTTAGTTGGGATCAAGTACAGGTACTGTTTTATTATTACAGAGAAAAGGGAATCATTTAACCATTAAATAAACCCAATAGGGCTGTTCTGCCCCAATAAGGGGTAATTATATCTTAGTTGGGATCAAGTACAGGTACTGTTTTATTATTACAGAGAAAAGGGAATCATTTAACCATTAAATAAACCCAATAGGGCTGTTCTGCCCCCAATAAGGGGTAATTATATCTTAGTTGGGATCAAGTACAGGTACTGTTTATTATTACAGAGAAAAGGGAATCATTTAACCATGAAATAAACCCAATAGGGCTGTTCTGCCCCAATAAGGGGTAATTATATCTTAGTTGGGATCAAGTACAGGTACTGTTTTATTATTACAGAGAAAAGGGAATCATTTAACCATTAAATAAACCCAATAGGGCTGTTCTGCCCCAATAAGGGGTAATTATATCTTAGTTGGGATCAAGTACAGGTACTGTTTTATTATTACAGAGAAAAGGGAATCATTTAACCATTAAATAAACCCAATAGGGCTGTTCTGCCCCCAATAAGGGGTAATTATATCTTAGTTGGGATCAAGTACAGGTACTGTTTTATTATTACAGAGAAAAGGGAATCATTTAACCATTAAATAAACCCAATAGGGCTGTTCTGCCCCCAATAAGGGGTAATTATATCTTAGTTGGGATCAAGTACAAAGTACTGTTTTATTATTACAGGGAAGAAGGAAACACTTTATAAAACTCTAAATGAATAACTGTAAGTAGGAGATGGCCTTCCTGTAACAGGTTTCTGGATCCCATTCCTGTATTGGTTTTACAGCAGGATAAAGTGCGGCTAATACCATATTTCTCAGGAAGGAAACCATCTTGAATATGCAGATCATTTCACATATGAGACAGAAATGTTAAGGATTGAACAAAACATAATAAATACACAGATAATGGGAATTTTTTTAATGAATTTAACTGATTGTCTCTTCATTCTTCTTTCTTATGATCTTTCATTCTGTGTTCCCTTTGATCTTTTTGTCTGTGCCATTATTTCTGGGTTCCACCATTCTGTTTCTTTTATTTGTGTCCTATTTGTTCACCTTTAAATTAATTCAGACAATGATAGTCTGAGATAATTTGCAATTGTTTGTTTATGGTTATTTAGCATGTCTTTGTCAGGGAGGGAGTTCCAGCTGTCTGCCAGGGGTTTAAATGAGAACATGGAAGAGGAATCGGAGAGGGACTGAATAGAAAGATAAAAAATAAAAAAAAAAGTAGCAATAACAGTAAAATTGTGGCTTTTACAAGCTGGGCGCATCCCTAATATTTTTTAAACTCTACATTGCTATATTTCAAAGCTTTCTGGATACCTGATTTCTGTATCATAGATCCCTTATCTTTAATTAAAGGATTGGACATACCCTTATCTTTAATTAAAGGATTGGACATACTCCTCAGGCAGAATATAGATAGAGATAGAGCTCCCACCCGTGCAATTTTGAACCGGAAATACCAATTTTTCAAAGGGCTGCCCAGTTCAAAACTTTCTCTCCAGTTGAAAACACTGAGAAAACTAGACAAAAATTAAGCCAATGGCATCTAAGTGATGCAATAACCCCCCCACTTCTGCATCCGAATCCCACTGACATCATTGTGACTGCCTCTGATATCATCATGCCCTCATCCAACATCCCTGCCCCACCCCCAACGCCATCTGCCCCACCCCATTTGTTCGGTTTTAGCCTCCAGCAAAGGTGGCAGCTTTGGGTTTATTCCTTCTGGTCTGGAATCTCAGGTTGTTCCCATTGGCCAAAGAGGGCCACATCCACTTCTGTATTGCTTTTATATCCTTTGGATTTCTCCCTCCTTTCTACAATTTTCTCTATTTTTAAATTAGTAGAATAAGAATAAATGCACGGTAGCTACTGGTAACTGATATCCAGGCTTATGCTGGCCTGTAATACTGCCTCCTTAGGCTCAAGTACTTAGTGCCTAGGGCTCTGTTAACATTAAATTAACACTTTTTTTCTTACTCTTTTAGTACCCGCACTACAGCAACCAGCAACTACAGGTAAAGTTACATCTATAAATGGTAACAAACTTTTCCTTGTCCTTTTTTACTTGGTTATTGTATGTGGGATTAATAGTTGATGCAACTGAAGCTGCTGTGTTTCCCTAGGGTAGATAGATGGGGTCAAAATAAATGCCACAAACTGAATATTAAAGAAAATTGTTTCATGGAAAACATTTAGAAAATTCTAAATGTAATGATTGAATTTTTGTTTCCAAGTTATTTTTTTAACTACA
Organism: Xenopus tropicalis; assembly: GCF_000004195.4. Classification (NCBI taxonomy): domain Eukaryota; kingdom Metazoa; phylum Chordata; class Amphibia; order Anura; family Pipidae; genus Xenopus; species Xenopus tropicalis. Next base: position 125,589,760 of record NC_030683.2, on the reverse strand, counting down.
AAATATATTTCCTGAACACAAAATATATCTTTAACCCAACAAAACAGAAGTTGCTGCACAAAAAAACCATAATGGAGGGCCACATCCACTCCTGTCTTCCTTTTAAACCTTTTGGGTTTAATCCTTTTTTCTAGAATTTTCTCCAGCTCCTTCTGGTGGTAACTTGTAGTAATTACATCCTTAAATACTGTATGTTGCCACCTATTAGTGAAAAGTATACATTACACATAAGATTTTAACCTTTTGTTACCCTCTTGTATGTATGTATGTATAACTATTTATAAAGTGCCACAAGGGTACGCAGCGCTGTACAGTCTTACAGAATACAAAATTACACACAGGGAGGACAAGTGATATAGTAAATAAATAATATTACATATTTGTAGCTGATCCATCAGCGCAGTCACAAACTAGCCTCCTTTTCATGAATAAGGTGGGACAGTCATGTGTTCCTGTGAGAGTGCATGATTTGTTCTCACTCTTTGGTTAATAATAAATGGGTTAGGCGCCATTTCATGCTTCCTGTATGTGTGGCCCTTGAGTACATGGCAATAGTAATACCCTTTGCATGTGATTCATCTGGGCCAAGCGTGAGTGTCTGTAGGCACAACATTCAAAAGGAATCCTGTAAATAATATTTCCAGAACTCACTTACACTTGTGTGTCATGAAGGCCTGCCGGTAACTCCCGGGCTCCCTTAGTGGATTGCATCATTAGCCCCAACTAACTTGCCTACTAATGCCATTATTAAAGCTGTGCCCCAGAAGGGATGCAATTCCAACGCAAATGCAGGGAAAATGTACCACTTGTACGTGTACAATTCATCATGCAATGCAAAATATAAAACAAGGGGCAACATTTCTTAAAATGTATAATTGTTTTCTCGGATCACAGCCAAAAAAACATACGAATAATGTATCGTGTTATAGACACAAGAGAGCGAAACTGGCACACCTATGTATTGGTAAAAAGTTAAATTTTATTAAACTTAATTAAAAAACTGGTTTAAAAAATCACATACAGGGAAAAAGGGAAGGAATTAAGATCAAAAATGACCCTATGCTTGTTAGATTAATAGTAACACTGCCGAGCCTATTTAGGCTTGAAACAGTTACAAATTCCACTGCCTGCAACAGGTTTTCATTATTATCGGGACCGAGACAAAGTAACAATTTTTGAGGGACACGGCTTTGCTACTATACAGGCTACTCTAAACCCGGACTTACATATGTTTCGCCACTAGGGGTCAGGATCTATGCACTGAATCCCCTGTTGACAGCTGCAACTGATACGTACTGCCGGGAAGAGTCTTTCTAGTGGGAGCGCATGAAAATTGATCTCTCAAATTATTAATCAGGTACAGCTAATATCAATTAGTACAAATCGGCTGATTATAGATAGCTAGGTAACCAGGAGGGACGTTTTGTTTCCATTATAGCAAACCTCTTTGATGGGAGGAAGGGTTAAAAATCTGCCTCTAACGCAATCAACATGATCGGTGGCTAATACAATTCTTTATTTAATCCTATTTGGAAGACCTGTTTATCACTCTCAGCAAGACTCACTTCCAGCACATTTAGTAGGAGAAATTTGTACTAATTGATATTAGCTGTACCTGATTAATAATTTGAGAGATCAATTTTCATGCACTCCCACTAGAAAGACTCTTCCCGGCAGTACGTATCAGTTGCAGCTGTCAACAGGGGATTCAGTGCATAGATCCTGACCCCTAGTGGTGAAACATATGTAAGTCCGGGTTTAGAGTAGCCTGTATAGTAGCAAAGCCGTGTCCCTCAAAAATTGTTACTTTGTCTCGGTCCCGATAATAATGAAAACCTGTTGCAGGCAGTGGAATTTGTAACTGTTTCAAGCCTAAATAGGCTCGGCAGTGTTACTATTAATCTAACAAGCACAGGGTCATTTTTGATCTTAATTCCTTCCCTTTTCCCTGTATGTGATTTTTTAAACCAGTTTTTTTAAATAAGTTTAATAAAATTTAACTTTTAACCAATACATAAGTGTGCCAGTTTCGCTCTCTTGTGTCTATAACACGATACATTATTCGTACATTTTTATACTGTGCACCCAAACAAAAGCACTGTAGTGCGAGGTTTCCTACACTCAGTATATAGCCAAAAAAACATGACCACAAATATATTCCGGTTCCAATATTTCAAACTAGATGTTTTAGATTTATCAAGTAAAAAAAAACATTTTGGACATTTGAATAAAATACTCTCCCACCTAAAACCAGTTGAGATTCTGTAGAAGTCAATGGGAAGGGTGCTGTAGGGTGCTGTAAAAGTCAATGGTTGAGTTAATTAAAGGGGAATAAATCCCATGTACCCATGTTAGAATTGCCAGAGTGCCCACCCTTCTAAAACACAACACTGTACCCCCCACGATCAGCACCGGATTTGTGTTCGGGACATCCCAAGGCTGCCCCTGTTGGTCACCCCCATCCCCCATCTCCCCAAACCGCCCTACCCCCCCCATGGCAGTGAGCATGCGTGCATGCGCATACATTTAAACTCCCATATGGAGCAGAGGGGAGAGGTCCCCATTGCTCCGTATGGGAGCAAAATTTAAAAACTTAGTCGCAGCGGGGGGCCATGCCGCCGCTAAATATCTGCCGCCCTAGGCCGGACCTTTTTGGCCTCTCCACAAATCCGGGCCTGCCCACTGTAGCCCTATTTGCCCCGCCCATTCCTAAAATGCAGAGTAGCCACATCTTGTGCTGCTCAATGTTCTCTGAGAAGCCTTATTGATAATGTATGTTGTGCATGGAAAAATGTTTGTAAAATTTGCTAAATCTGCCTCCCCATGTGCCCGTTAGAGGGCTGCTCCGAGAGGGCCATGTTTAATTGTATGTTGCAATTCTCTAACTGAAAATGAAAACCAATACAAACCGATTTGACATTTATAGCCTGCATCAATCAGGCTCGCTAGTAACAGACTTCCATTCCCCCTACTGGCCTATAATCCCGTCACTTCTACTGACTTCTTTACATTATTTTAGAAATCAGAACTGAAAGTGCAAAGAATAGCAGTTATATTTACAAATAACACTTAAACCGTTTAACATTTGTTTATGAAAGAACACTGCAAAACTGCTTAGAAATATATTTTATTATACAAAAAGAGTATTTTTAACAGCTTTTGAAATGACCATGCCTATTTCGACATGTCCGCACCTATTTTGACACGGCCACAACCAATTTGGACATGACCATGCCGTTTTGACACGCCCACTCCTATTTAACAAATCAAATGTGAGAAGACCACGTTCATTTTGTCAAGACCGCAAAATATTTTGACATGCAACACATTTTTTTATCACCCTTTCCACGGGTATTAAACCTTTCTTTTTACAGTACTTTCCTATATAGATTATACAGATGCAGCCAAGTTCCTTTACCATGTTGTCGCCTTATGACTCTTCCAGTTAACACAGGGAAAAAAAAATACCTAAATTCACCACCAGGTGGCTCATGGTCTATTGCATTTTCTACTGTGTTTTGCTGGCAAGTTTTTGCATTCTAGCACCATCTAGAGGCAGGATTTAACACTCAAAAAATGGTGTCTGGACATGGCGAAACAAAATGGAAAAACTTGTTGGCTGCCTCTGTATTTCCCAAAAATGTAACACAGAACAATGGTTCTTCAACAAACTACATAAAATCTATCTGTACCTGATCTGGGTTTATCTCCTGAATAGTATAGATACATGTTCAGACTTAATTGTTATATTAGAGACTTGTTAGGGGTAGCACTCTATTCTCTATGAATAATGAAGGTAAAGAGGAATGATGGCACATTTGTATGTAGGTTTTTGATCACCGCAGTCTCCTAAGAGAGAATCCAGAAGGTAAATCCTAAATTTCTACAGAATGGGAAATGGATGACTGTGTGTTACCTACCAGTTGCCTTTTGTTTCAGCCATTTTAATTGCCACAAAACCATGAAAGGATTGATCAAATTTAGTGGGGTAACAGCTCTCCAAAACATTCAAAAAGTTGCAAAAAGAATGACATTTGTAAGAGTGCAGAGTGACAGCAGCACAGAGTATGGGCAGGGAATCAGCTGAAAAGAACATGGGGGGCTACTGGGGCATCTTTGGGGGCACAGACCTTCCCTGCTAAAGGGTTATTATAAGGCACTTTAAGGTCTTTCCGTAATTCAGATCTCTAAAAAAAAATTAAATAAACCCAATAGGGCTGTTCTGCCCCCAATAAGGGGTAATTATATCTTAGTTGGGATCAAGTACAGGTACTGTTTTATTATTACAGAGAAAAGGGAATCATTTAACCATTAAATAAACCCAATAGGGCTGTTCTGCCCCCAATAAGGGGTAATTGTATCTTAGTTGGGATCAAGTACAGGTACTGTTTTATTATTACAGAGAAAAGGGAATCATTTAACCATTAAATAAACCCAATAGGGCTGTTCTGCCCCAATAAGGGGTAATTATATCTTAGTTGGGATCAAGTACAGGTACTGTTTTATTATTACAGAGAAAAGGGAATCATTTAACCATTAAATAAACCCAATAGGGCTGTTCTGCCCCCAATAAGGGGTAATTATATCTTAGTTGGGATCAAGTACAGGTACTGTTTTATTATTACAGAGAAAAGGGAATCATTTAACCATTAAATAAACCCAATAGGACTGTTCTGCCCCCAATAAGGGGTAATTATATCTTAGTTGGGATCAAGTACAGGTACTGTTTTATTATGACAGAGAAAAGTGAATAATTTAACCATGAAATAAACCCAATAGGACTGTTCTGCCCCAATAAGGGGTAATTAAATCTTAGTTGGGATCAAGTACAGGTACTGTTTTATTATGACAGAGAAAAGGGAATAATTTAACCATGAAATAAACCCAATAGGGCTGTTCTGCCCCCAATAAGGGGTAATTATATCTTAGTTGGGATCAAGTACAGGTACTGTTTTATTATGACAGAGAAAAGGGAATCATTTAACCATGAAATAAACCCAATAGGGCTGTTCTGCCCCAATAAGGGGTAATTATATCTTAGTTGGGATCAAGTACAGGTACTGTTTTATTTTTACAGAGAAAAAGGAAATCAGTTTTAAAATTCTGAATTATTTGATTAAAATGGAGTCTATGGGAGACGGGCTTTCCGTAATTCGGAGCTTTCTGGATAACGGGATTCCAGATAAGGGATCCTATACCTGTATTTATAATTTAACATAGGGTTAAAATGATTAACACATGATCCCATTCTCTTTTTTATTTGTTTTACACAATGTCCCAACTTTATTTTTTTTAATTACACTTTGACCAATTAGTGGCAGATTTTATGATTTTTTTTTAATCAGCAGAAACCACAACAATCGCAGAAACCCCTCAGACAGGTGTGTATTTTTCACTGTTGCTTTGACCTTTACCCAGTTGAGCTCTTTGTACAGTCATAATTAGTGATGAGTGAATCTGTCCCGTTTCGCCGAAAAATGCGCAAATATTTGAAAAGATTTGGGAAAAGGCAAAAAAGATGTGCATCAAAAAAAAAAAAAAATTTCACGCATGTCCCTAAAAATTATCACGCGTCACGTGTCACACTTCTTTTTTACTGTTTTGGTTGTTTTTCGATGCGTGTGATTTTTTTTTGCTGTTAATTTTTGCACCTGTTTCGCATGTAAAATCAGCCAAAGACGAAACGCAGAAATTCGCTGCTAATCCATGCCTGGCGAAAAATTTCGCCCATCACTAGTCATAATGATGTGTTCTGTTAATTATGTGTATTTACATTTTAAATTACAAATACAATTGTGCTTTGAATATTTACTCTTATTTGACCCTAGTTACAAAATAACCTTTTTTAACATGTCATGTGCACCCGCGTTTTCGACAGCGAAATTCTGCATTTCGCCATAGCCGAGTTGTTTTGTGAAAATTTTTTTTGCAAAATTTGCGTTCATGTGCATAAAAAAATGGACACAGCAGCATGAAAAAAGGGCGTGGTCTTGTCAAACAGACGCGGATGCATCAAAGAAATCACACACGTCAATCCCCTACTCTAGTGATCTCCAACCAGTGGTTCGTGAGCAACATGTTGCTCCCCAACCCCTTAGATGTTGCTCCCAGTGGCCTCAGTAGGTGCTTATTTTTGAATCCTGGCTTGGAGGCAAGTTTTGGTTGCACAAAAACCATGTGTTCTGCCATACTGAGCCTCATTTAGGCTTCCAGTCCACATAGGGGCTACCAAATAGCCAATCACAGTCATTATTAGGCACCCTCATGGACATTTTTTATGCCTGTGTTGCTCTCCAACTCTTTTTACATTTTATTACATTTCTATGTGCAAATTAACGCATGCGGTTCCTGTTATCTGGTTGCTAGTTTCCAAATTACCTTAGCAACCATGGGCTTGCTAACATAGAGTTGGAATGCTGGGGATTTTGGCTGCCATGGTCAGTGACCCCTTTTTGAAAACTGCAAAGAGTTAAAAGAAGATGGCAAACAATTCAAAAACTGTGAACAAATAAATAATGAAGACCAATTGTAAAGTTGCTTAGTATCACTACAGGGTTATGGGAGATAGCTCTCAGTACAAGTGAGGGAATACAGGGTTATGGGAGATAGCTCTCAGTACAAGTGAGGGAATACAGGGATATGGGAGATAGCTCTCAGTACAAGTGAGGGAATACAGGGGTAGGGGGGATAGCTCTCAGTACAAGTGAGGGAATACAGGGTTATGGGAGATAGCTCTCAGTACAAGTGAGGGAATACAGGGGTAGGGGGGATAGCTCTCAGTACAAGTGAGGGAATACAGGGTTATGGGAGATAGCTCTCAGTACATGTGAGGGAATACAGGGGTATGGGGGATAGCTCTCAGTACAAGTGAGGGAATACAGGGGTAGGGGGGATAGCTCTCAGTACAAGTGAGGGAATACAGGGGTAGGGGGGATAGCTCTCAGTACAAGTGAGGGAATACAGGGGTAGGGGGGATAGCTCTCAGTACAAGTGAGGGAATACAGGGGTAGGGGGGATAGCTCTCAGTACAAGTGAGGGAATACAGGGTTATGGGAGATAGCTCTCAGTACATGTGAGGGAATACAGGGGTATGGGGGATAGCTCTCAGTACAAGTGAGGGAATACAGGGGTAGGGGGGATAGCTCTCAGTACAAGTGAGGGAATACAGGGTTATGGGAGATAGCTCTCAGTACAAGTGAGGGAATACAGGGGTAGGGGGGATAGCTCTCAGTACAAGTGAGGGAATACAGGGGTAGGGGAGATAGCTCTCAGTACAAGTGAGGGAATACAGGGTTATGGGAGATAGCTCTCAGTACAAGTGAGGGAATACAGGGGTATGGGGGATAGCTCTCAGTACAAGTGAGGGAATACAGGGGTATGGGAGATAGCTCTCAGTACAAGTGAGGGAATACAGGGGTAGGGGGGATAGCTCTCAGTACAAGTGAGGGAATACAGGGTTATGGGAGATAGCTCTCCGTACAAGTGAGGGAATACAGGGGTAGGGGGGATAGCTCTCAGTACAAGTGAGGGAATACAGGGGTAGGGGGGATAGCTCTCAGTACAAGTGAGGGAATACAGGGTATGGGAGATAGCTCTCAGTACAAGTGAGGGAATACAGGGGTAGGGGAGATAGCTCTCAGTACAAGTGAGGGAATACAGGGGTAGGGGAGATAGCTCTCAGTACAAGTGAGGGAATACAGGGTTATGGGAGATAGCTCTCAGTACAAGTGAGGGAATACAGGGTATGGGAGATAGCTCTCAGTACAAGTGAGGGAATACAGGGGTAGGGGGGATAGCTCTCAGTACAAGTAAGGGAATACAGGGGTAGGGGAGATAGCTCTCAGTACAAGTGAGGGAATACAGGGGTAGGGGAGATAGCTCTCAGTACAAGTGAGGGAATACAGGGGTAGGGGAGATAGCTCTCAGTACAAGTGAGGGAATACAGGGGTAGGGGAGATAGCTCTCAGTACAAGTGAGGGAATACAGGGTATGGGAGATAGCTCTCAGTACAAGTGAGGGAATACAGGGGTAGGGGAGATAGCTCTCAGTACAAGTGAGGGAATACAGGGGTAGGGGAGATAGCTCTCAGTACAAGTGAGGGAATACAGGGGTAGGGGAGATAGCTCTCAGTACAAGTGAGGGAATACAGGGGTAGGGGAGATAGCTCTCAGTACAAGTGAGGGAATACAGGGGTAGGGGAGATAGCTCTCAGTACAAGTGAGGGAATACAGGGATAGGGGGGATAGCTCTCAGTACAAGTGAGGGAATACAGGGGTAGGGGAGATAGCTCTCAGTACAAGTGAGGGAATACAGGGATAGGGGGGATAGCTCTCAGTACAAGTGAGGGAATACAGGGGTAGGGGAGATAGCTCTCAGTACAAGTGAGGGAATACAGGGGTAGGGGGGATAGCTCTCAGTACAAGTGAGGGAATACAGGGGTAGGGGAGATAGCTCTCAGTACAAGTGAGGGAATACAGGGGTAGGGGGGATAGCTCTCAGTACAAGTGAGGGAATACAGGGGTAGGGGAGATAGATCTCAGTACAAGTGAGGGAATACAGGGATAGGGGGGATAGCTCTCAGTACAAGTGAGGGAATACAGGGGTATGGGAGATAGCTCTCAGTACAAGTTGATACAGGGACTGGTCCGATTGCCATCTTGGAGTCAGGAAGGAATTGTTTCCCCTCTGCGGCAAATTAGAGAGGCTTCAGATCGGGTTTTTTGCCTTACTCTTAATTAACCAGTTAGGCAGGCTATATATAGGTATTAAGGTTGAACGTGATGGACGTATGTCTTTTTTCAACCTATCTTACTATGTTACTATGCTTATAATTGGCCATTCTACTACATGCTAATAATTAACTTAAATGTGAACCACCCTTTAAGTTAATCTGCCATGTTTTGCTTTGTGGCAAAATTCCCAAACAGGTTGCAAAATTCGCTGAATTGCATTGCAGTCAATGGGAAGACCAATTCCCATGCAGTTTGGCTGAGTATACTGCCTGCTACACACATGCCCTACATTGTTAGAGAACCTCCTATCCGCTATGCTACAAGTGTTTTCTCCCAAGTGAAAAAAGGCTCCCATTTTGCCAGTTTCTTAAAAACATGTCTGTGATTTTTTACATTACTTCTGGTTGACAGTTAATGGTATCTACTACTGCACTAAAAAAGTACCTAAAAGTACAATCTATATTTTATATGTTACTACTAGCTTACAAACAGAGCCACAACTAATAATAAATATGAACAGATACCATCTGGGTGCTTTGTATCCCACATTAACATGAATATACTGTATATTTTTGTGTAAATGTAATGAATCTACTAAAATACTATGTAATGTTACACAAATTCAAGTATCATCTGATCAGTAGTTAAATGAAATAAAATCCAAATGTTGAAGTTTGAAAATAAACAAAATTTTTATATAACAAAATTGCACAACGGTGCACTGCACTTAAAAAAACTACATAAAAGCAGGAGGAGGAGGAGGAGGAGAAGGAGGAGGAGGAAGAGGAGGAGAACAGGACAGGATGGCCTCCTGAATCTCCCTCAAGTTCTGCTGCATAAGGGCCACATCCTGCCCCATAAGGGCCATATCCTGCCTCAGAAGGCCATAGTCCTCCCTCATAAGGGCCACCTCCTGGCGGACCTCTTGTAGTAGGTCAAGGAAAATATTTGCCCCCCCTGTTTGGGAGGCAGCATCCCGTGCTCCTGGGGGTGCTTCTTGCACTGCTGGTGGTGCTGCTGGAGGTGCTGGCTCTGCCTGATCATTGGCAGGCTGGGGATCCTGTGCAGGAGCTGGTGGTGCCTCTGCCTCTGCCCCATTATCACCCTGCTCCACCTGTAGCCATTCGTCTGTCAATGAAAGAATTACAGTTTGAGAAATACAGCACTTGCTTTTGTACCGAACAAATGATACAGGCTGAGATGAGTCATGTAACTACAGGAAAACCATTATCTATAAGCATGGAAGGTATGGGGCAGGGCATCTATAAGCATGGCAGGTATGGGGCAGGGCATCTATAAGCATGGCAGGTATGGGGCAGGGCATCTATAAGCATGGCAGGTATGGGGCAGGGCATCTATAAGCATGGCAGGTATGGGGCAGGGCATCTATAAGCATGGCAGGTATGGGGCAGGGCATCTATAAGCATGGCAGGTATGGGGCAGGGCATCTATAAGCATGGCAGGTATGGGGCAGGACATCTATAAGCATGGCAGGTGTAGTGTTCAACAGCAACCCTGTTATAAGATGTTTGTTATGTTTTGTTAATGTTTAGTGCTATGCAACACTGCTGACATTAGAGGGCACCCTTTCCAGCAAACCAGATAGTATCATAGTCACTATGGGATGACAGTCATGTGACCCATTATGGTGTCATAGCCATGTGAGCAGAGCTGGCAGCCTAACAGTTTGTAAGATAAAGCCTATAGCAAAAGCCTCTGTGTATGTGTGGGTCCAAACCTTACAGAAGGTATGGGGCAGGGTATCTATAAGCATGGCAGGTATGGGGCAGGGTATCTATAAGCATGGCAGGTATGGGGCAGGGCCTCTATAAGTATGGCAGGTATGGGGCAGGACATCTATAAGTATGGCAGGTATGGGGCAGGGTATCTATAAGCATGGCAGGTATGGGGCAGGGCCTCTATAAGTATGGCAGGTATGGGGCAGGGTATCTATAAGCATGGCAGGTATGGGGCAGGGCATCTATAAGTATGGCAGGTATGGGGCAGGGCCTCTATAAGTATGGCAGGTATGGGGCAGGGTATCTATAAGCATGGCAGGTATGGGGCAGGGCCTCTATAAGTATGGCAGGTATGGGGCAGGGTATCTATAAGCATGGCAGGTATGGGGCAGGGCCTCTATAAGTATGGCAGTTATGGGATGGGAAACACCATTAAGAGATAATCTCTATTTAAATAATCTGCAATTATGGCTATTGTTCCAATCCTAATGTTAAAGTATTTTCACAAACACATTTTTGCTCAAAAATAGCAAATTAAATAGGAAACAAGTGAGTGGTAATTTAGAAGAAAAATCTTTATATTAATTTTTAAGAAAATCTACCTTCCACTTCTCCCCTCAGCTCTTCCACAAGCTCAGTGTGGCGCCGCTTGATGTCGCTCCACAGACGCTGCAAGACGCGGACACTCAGATTGACCTGGTGATCCCTCCTGAGGCGCCGCCGCAGTCTCCTAATAATGCCCCTGCGGAGGGATTGGATCCCGGGAGTCCCTGCTGGGATATTATCATATCCCTCCCGGTGCAGGAAGCATATAAAATACCGCAGCTGCGCCTCAGTCATGTTACCAGGTCCAGCCATGTCCACGTCTTGCAATGTTTTCCACTCCTACTGGTCACAGGGCAGGGCACCAGGTATTTATACTAGGGACACACCCTATTGCCGCACGCGCCGCGTAACGCGCATGCGCGCGCCGCGTAACGCGCATGCGCGCAAATTAGCGTGCGAGCGACAAATTCATCGCGCTCCGGGCTTGTCGCGCTCCCGGCTTGTCGCGCGCACGAATATTTCGTCGCGAAACGTACATTTGTTCGCGCAAGCGTATATTTAGTCGTGTAGGTGTACTTTTGGTCGCGCGCACGAATATTTCGTCGCGAAACGTACATTTGTTCGCGCAAGCGTATTTTTAGTCGTGTAGGTGTACATTTGGTCGCGTAAGCGTATATTTGGTCGCGAAATTGTACATTTGGTCGCGCAAGCGCATATTTGGTCGCGAAAATGTACATTTGGTCGCGCAAGGTTATATTTTGACGTGCATATGTGAATTTTTACGCACAGGCCTCTAGTTTGACACTTAAGTGACAAATTTGACTATTCTGCTATTGTATTGAATGAGCCTCAGAACCATTATGCTTTTTTGGCTTGCACCTCCATTAAATAATTCAATTAATTATAATGAAATGCAAGCCTTCAATACAAGTACATTACAAGTACAACGATGTTTACCTCAGCACAAGTTTAGAATTCAAATGGCAATTATCGCCAGCAGCTGATCTTGGTTCAAACCTTGTGCCTACATACCATCACTGTTTTACCTCAGGACAGGCTTTTGGGATCAGACAGCGCAAATTGCAGCACGGAAAATTCTTGTGCCTACAGACCAACGATGTTTACCTCAGCACAAGTTTAGAATTCAAATGGCAATTATCGCCAGCAGCTGATCTTGGTTCAAACCTTGTGCCTACATACCATCACTGTTTTACCTCAGGACAGGCTTTTGGGATCAGACAGCGCAAATTGCAGCACGGAAAATTCTTGTGCCTACAGACCAACGATGTTTACCTCAGCACAAGTTTAGAAATCAAATGGCAATTATCGCCAGCAGCTGATCTTGGTTCAAACCAACCAAGCAGCAGCAGCAGCAGCAGGTTCTTAGAAAACAACAGACCACAAATTAGAAGACATTGGTCCATATTTTAGCAGAAGTCGCAACGGTATAATTAGGAGCCATTTCAGGCCCCATAGTAGATGATACTTGCAGGCATAGCAACATTGCAAGTAGCCTTGATAGGCCATAATTAGAAGAAATTAGACGATACTGTGGCAGCAGCGGCAGCAGCAGGTTCTTAGAAAACAACAGACCACAAATTAGAAGACATTGGTCCATATTTTAGCAGAAGTCGCAACGGTATAATTAGGAGCCATTTCCGGCCCCATAGTAGATGATATTTTGCCAAAGTAGCAACATTGCAAGTAGCCAGTATAGGCCATAATTAGAAGAAATTAGACAATACTGTGGCAGCAGCAGCAGGTTCTTAGAAAACAACAGACCACAAATTAGAAGACATTGGTCCATATTTTAGCAGAAGTCGCAACGGTATAATTAGGAGCCATTTCAGGCCCCATAGTAGATGATACTTGCAGGCATAGCAACATTGCAAGTAGCCTTGATAGGCCATAATTAGAAGAAATTAGACAATACTGTGGCAGCAGCGGCAGCAGCAGCAGGTTCTTAGAAAACAACAGACCACAAATTAGAAGACATTGGTCCATATTTTAGCAGAAGTCGCAACGGTATAATTAGGAGCCATTTCCGGCCCCATAGTAGATGATATTTTGCCAAAGTAGCAACATTGCAAGTAGCCAGTATAGGCCATAATTAGAAGAAATTAGACAATACTGTGGCAGCAGCAGCAGGTTCTTAGAAAACAACAGACCACAAATTAGAAGACATTGGTCCATATTTTAGCAGAAGTCGCAACGGTATAATTAGGAGCCATTTCAGGCCCCATAGTAGATGATACTTGCAGGCATAGCAACATTGCAAGTAGCCTTGATAGGCCATAATTAGAAGAAATTAGACAATACTGTGGCAGCAGCGGCAGCAGCAGCAGGTTCTTAGAAAACAACAGACCACAAATTAGAAGACATTGGTCCATATTTTAGCAGAAGTCGCAACGGTATAATTAGGAGCCATTTCCGGCCCCATAGTAGATGATATTTTGCCAAAGTAGCAACATTGCAAGTAGCCAGTATAGGCCATAATTAGAAGAAATTAGACAATACTGTGGCAGCAGCAGCAGGTTCTTAGAAAACAACAGACCACAAATTAGAAGACATTGGTCCATATTTTAGCAGAAGTCGCAACGGTATAATTAGGAGCCATTTCAGGCCCCATAGTAGATGATACTTGCAGGCATAGCAACATTGCAAGTAGCCTTGATAGGCCATAATTAGAAGAAATTAGACAATACTGTGGCAGCAGCGGCAGCAGCAGCAGGTTCTTAGAAAACAACAGACCACAAATTAGAAGACATTGGTCCATATTTTAGCAGAAGTCGCAACGGTATAATTAGGAGCCATTTCCGGCCCCATAGTAGATGATATTTTGCCAAAGTAGCAACATTGCAAGTAGCCAGTATAGGCCATAATTAGAAGAAATTAGACAATACTGTGGCAGCAGCAGCAGGTTCTTAGAAAACAACAGACCACAAATTAGAAGACATTGGTCCATATTTTAGCAGAAGTCGCAACGGTATAATTAGGAGCCATTTCAGGCCCCATAGTAGATGATACTTGCAGGCATAGCAACATTGCAAGTAGCCTTGATAGGCCATAATTAGAAGAAATTAGACAATACTGTGGCAGCAGCGGCAGCAGCAGCAGGTTCTTAGAAAACAACAGACCACAAATTAGAAGACATTGGTCCATATTTTAGCAGAAGTCGCAACGGTATAATTAGGAGCCATTTCCGGCCCCATAGTAGATGATATTTTGCCAAAGTAGCAACATTGCAAGTAGCCAGTATAGGCCATAATTAGAAGAAATTAGACAATACTGTGGCAGCAGCAGCAGGTTATTAGAAAACAACAGACCACAAATTAGAAGACATTGGTCCATATTTTAGCAGTAGTCGCAACGGTATAATTAGGAGCCATTTCCGGCCCCATAGTAGATGATATTTTGCCAAAGTAGCAACATTGCAAGTAGCCAGTATAGGCCATAATTAGAAGAAATTAGACAATACTGTGGCAGCAGCAGCAGGTTCTTAGAAAACAACAGACCACAAATTAGAAGACATTGGTCCATATTTTAGCAGAAGTCGCAACGGTATAATTAGGAGCCATTTCAGGCCCCATAGTAGATGATACTTGCAGGCATAGCAACATTGCAAGTAGCCTTGATAGGCCATAATTAGAAGAAATTAGACAATACTGTGGCAGCAGCGGCAGCAGCAGCAGGTTCTTAGAAAACAACAGACCACAAATTAGAAGACATTGGTCCATATTTTAGCAGAAGTCGCAACGGTATAATTAGGAGCCATTTCCGGCCCCATAGTAGATGATATTTTGCCAAAGTAGCAACATTGCAAGTAGCCAGTATAGGCCATAATTAGAAGAAATTAGACAATACTGTGGCAGCAGCAGCAGGTTATTAGAAAACAACAGACCACAAATTAGAAGACATTGGTCCATATTTTAGCAGAAGTCGCAACGGTATAATTAGGAGCCATTTCCGGCCCCATAGTAGATGATATTTTGCCAAAGTAGCAACATTGCAAGTAGCCAGTATAGGCCATAATTAGAAGAAATTAGACGATACTGTGGCAGCAGCGGCAGCAGCAGGTTCTTAGAAAACAACAGACCACAAATTAGAAGACATTGGTCCATATTTTAGCAGAAGTCGCAACGGTATAATTAGGAGCCATTTCCGGCCCCATAGTAGATGATATTTTGCCAAAGTAGCAACATTGCAAGTAGCCAGTATAGGCCATAATTAGAAGAAATTAGACGATACTGTGGCGGCAGCAGCAGCAGCAGGTTCTTAGAAAACAACAGACCACAAATTAGAAGACATTGGTCCATATTTTAGCAGAAGTCGCAACGGTATAATTAGGAGCCATTTCCGGCCCCATAGTAGATGATATTTTGCCAAAGTAGCAACATTGCAAGTAGCCAGTATAGGCCATAATTAGAAGAAATTAGACAATACTGTGGCAGCAGCAGGTTATTAGAAAACAACAGACCACAAATTAGAAGACATTGGTCCATATTTTAGCAGAAGTCGCAACGGTATAATTAGGAGCCATTTCCGGCCCCATAGTAGATGATATTTTGCCAAAGTAGCAACATTGCAAGTAGCCTTGATAAGCCATAATTAGAAGAAATTAGACGATACTGTGGCGGCAGCAGCAGCAGCAGGTTCTTAGAAAACAACAGATCACAAATTAGAAGACATTGGTCCATATTTTAGCAGAAGTCGCAACGGTATAATTAGGAGCCATTTCCAGCCCCATAGTAGATGATATTTTGCCGAAGTAGCAACATTGCAAGTAGCCAGTATAGGCCATAATTAGAAGAAATTAGATGATACTGTGGCAGCAGCAGGTTATTAGAAAACAACAGACTACAAATTAGAAGACATTGGTCCATATTTTAGCAGAAGTAGCAACGATATAATTAGGAGCCATTTCCAGCCCCAAAGTAGATGATATTTTGTAGGAGTAGCCACAATATAATTAGGAGCCATTTCCAGCCCCAAAGTAGATGATATTTTGCAAGAGTAGCCACAATATAATTAGGAGCCGTTTCAGACCCCAAATTAGAAGAAATTAGAATTTAAGAAATAGTAGCAACATTGTAAGGACCCTTGATAGGCCACAAATTAGAATATGATATGAGATGATATAGTGGCAGCAGCAGCAGCAGCAGCAGCTAGATTATTAGGGGAGTATAAGGCAGCAATTGAGAGAGGAGGGTACATCTGGGAGGAGAGGAGGAAGGAGAGGAGGCTAGTCCCTGATGTCAGCAATGGGCACATGGATATCCCCGCTTATCCATGCCTCATTCATTTTAATAAATGATAGCCTATCCACGCTGCCAGTGGATAGGCGTGTCCGCTTCTCCGTGACCACCCCACCTGCGGCACTGAAGACACGCTCTGACAGGACACTGGCAGGGGGGCAAGCCAGCACCTCCAGAGCGTATTGTGCCAGTTCTGGCCACTGGTCGAGCCTCGACACCCAAAAATTCATGGGGTCATCATCAGTGTGCATGGCGTCCTGCACACTCACAGACCCCATGTAGTCAGCCACCATATTCTCCAGCCGTTTTTGGTGGTGACTTTGGGTGCTAACCAGGCCTGCTGCTGCCTGGCGAGGCTCGAAGAAGCTTCTCCACACATCCATTAGATTCCCACCACCTCTAGCTGCGCTGCTGCTGCTGCTGCTGCTGCTAGACTCCTGTCTCTGCTGGATGTGTGGAGTAGTGGAGGCCTGAGTGTCAGGCTGGGGGAAGGCCTCCATCAGCTTGGCGCACAGAGCCCTTTTCAATTGACCCACCCTCCTCTCTCTCTGGCTGGGTACAAGGAACTGCGCCATCTTTTCCTTGTACCGTGGGTCAATCATTGTAGCCACCCAGTAATCCTCCCGGTCTTTAATGGCGCAGATCCGGGAATCACTCCGGAGGCATGTCTGCATATGGGCAGCCATGTAGAAGAGGTGTCCCCGACCAACCTCTTCTTGACTGCCCTGGAGATGCAGCAGGTCATCTCCTGCCTCCTCCCCCTGCTCTGTGTCTTCCCAGCCGCGGACAACAGCTGGGGTGGTAGGGTGTCGTGGGCCCTGCTCCCCCTGCTCAGCAGGCACCCAGTCCTCCTCTCCTTCATCCTCCTCATCAGGCATGTCCTCCTTATCATGCCTCGCAGCCCCTTCCACCTGCCTACGGGGCCTGCACTCCTCCTCCTCCTCCTCAGGCACGTCACCCTCCTCTAGCAGGCCATCCAACGTGCGCTTGAGGAGGAAAACCAGGGGTATGATGTCGCTCACACACGCACTGTCCCTGCTAACAAAGCATGTGGCTTGCTCAAAGGGGGCAAGTACTCGGCAGAGCTGCCTCATCTGCTGCCACTGCTCTGCACTGAAATACCCCAAATTTGCCCCCTGAGTACCCCTGGCACTGTGCTCCAGCAGGTAGTTGCTGACCGCCCAGCGCTGCTCTACAAGGCGCTCCACCATGTGCAGGGTCGAATTCCAGCGCGTCGGCAGGTCACAGATCAGCCGGTGGGGTGGCAAGCTATGTTGCCGCTGCATCCGTGACAAAGACGCGCTGGCGGTGGGGGACCTGCGGAAGTGGCCGCATACCCTACGTGCCTTCTCCAGCACAACTCCCAACCCTGTGTAGCTCTTCAGGAAGTGCTGAACCACAAGGTTGAGAACATGTGCGAAGCAAGGCACGTGGGTCAGACGGCCTAGGTGGAGGGCGGCCAGCAGGTTGCGACCATTGTCGCACACAACATTCCCTGCTTGGAGCTGGCAGGGAGCGAACCACCGCTGCACCTGAGTCTGGAAGGCGGCATGGAGCTCAGGTGCAGTATGACTCCTCTCTCCAAGGCAGAGGAGTTGCAGCACAGCCTGGCAGCGCTTGTACTGCACTGAAGCGTAACTGCGGGGACGCTTCAGGGGTGGCTCATCCATAGTGGAGGAGGAGGAGGAGGAAGTGGCCGTGTGGGGTTTGCCCTTTACCCCACGGGGAGGCACCTCTAGCCTGAGGGGAGTCCTGCTGCCTGCACCCTCCCCAGCACTCATGAGGGTGACCCAGTGGGCAGTGTATGAAATGTATCGCCCCTGCCCATGCCTGCTGGTCCAGGTGTCTGTGGTGCAGTGCACCCTGCCCCCAACAGCATAGTCGAGGGACAGGGACACATTATCCACCACCTGCTGGTGGAGGGCAGGGACGGCCTTCCTGGCAAAATAATGGCGGCTGGGGATCCGCCAGTTAGGGGCAGCGCAAGCCATCAGCTCTTGGAAGGGGGCTGCGTCAACCAGCTGATAGGGCAGCAGCTGCACTGCCAGAAGCTTTGCCAGGCAGGCATTGAGCCTCTGCACTTGGGGGTGGCTGGAGGAAAGAGGTGCCTTGCGGGCAAGGAACTGGGGGAGGGAGACCTGCCGGGTCAGGGGCTGTGCAGATGGCAATAAGGAGGAGGAGGAGACAGAGGGGGCTGCAGAAGAGGCAGAGCTGCACAGTGGCCGCCTCCTACTGTGAGCCTCAGAATTCTCTTCCCTTGCTACAGGGATTGGGGAGCTAGCACCTGTTCCCTGGGGAATGGGAGGAGGTGGACAGGAAGCACCGCTGCCGCCCGGTGCCCTGCCACTTTGGTGCTGCTCCCACGTCATCCTGTGATGACGTTTCATATGGGAACTTAATGCTGATGTTCCCATATGTGACCCTGTCTGCCCCCTACGTACTTTCTGTCGGCAAAGGTGACAGACTGCTACTGATGGGTCCTGACTCTGGCACGTAAAAAATGCCCACACTGCTGAAGTGCGGGCCACCACCTTGCCTGCTGTGGAGGGCTGGGGACCTGAAGGCTGAAGGTCCCTGCCCATACGCCCAGAACCTGTGGACCCAGGTGCAGTGCTGCCCTGTTGCCTACCCCCCCTAGCAGTGGTTGGTGGGGTCTTCTGCTTCTTTGGGGCCGGCTCTTCATCAGCATCACTAACAACAACACACAGCTCCCCCTCTGAACTGCTGCTGTTATCCTCCTGAGCCGGCACCCAGGATCTGTCCCCATCATCCTCCCCCAGATCAGATCCTGCATCCACATCCACATCTGGCTCATCAGCCTGCTGCCCTGCCATTAGGGGACCCTGCCCAACATCCCCTACAGCTGATGTGGTGTGCTGTGCCACATACACCTCCTCCTCATCAGACTGGAATGCCCCCCCCATACCTGTCTGATCATCAAAAAGATCCTGGGTGTCTGGGCTGAAGTCCACCTCAGGATCAAATAATAAGGGGGATAGCATGCCCCTTATCACTGAGCTAGCAGGTGATGCCACCTCCTGCTGCTCACTAGAGTCTGCAGCAGACGAGGTAGCCTGGGTGAGCCAGTCCATAACTGCCTCTGCCTGCTGCGACTGAATAGGTCGCGAAGTGGTGGCAAACAAATCTGGCAAAGTCTTGCGACTGCCAGTTGCCCCACTGCGACCTGCCACCTGCTGCTGTTGCAGCTGCTGCTGCTGTGACTGCTGCTGTTGCAGCTGCTGCTGTGGCTGCTGCCCTATATTGCCCAGACTGGGCATAACACATGTGCTGGGCTCTTGCCCACAGCCAGCACCACGGCTTCTCCCACCTAAACCACCCTTGCCTCCCACCCCACCCTCACCACCCACACCTCCCTTCCTCCCACCCTCACCACCCACACCACCCTTCCTCCCACCCCCACCACCCTTGCCTCCCATCCCACCCTTCCTCCCTCTCCCACGGCCCGTCATCCTGGACCAATTAAAAAAGAAAAAAAAATAGGGGGGGTTTGGATATTTGGGGGAAGGTAGAGATAAATAAATAAAAGACTAAACCCCAGAAGTGTGCACCCACAAGGGATACACACACACAAACAAAGACAGACAAACGTAGCCCTAACAAGGGCTCTTGGGTCTCACAGGGGAGCAGGCAAGCAGAAGAGGGAAAGCAGTGAACTGAAATCCACAACTTCCACTTGCACTGACTCACAGAAAGCTCAAACAAATCCTACCTCTAGCTAAACAGACAACTCACACACCTCAGCTCCTACTCTATCCACTACCAAAAACGCACTGAGTAATGGCCGCCTCTGCACCTCCTTATATGGACAGTGGGAGGGCTCCAATCTAATTGGCTGATGTGGAAGAAATGGGCAAGGCTAAAATGACGTTTCCGTTTGTCGCGCGTTTTTTTTTTTGTCGCACGGCGGAAAAATCGGCGCACGCGGCAAAAATTGCCCGCGCGCGACTAAAATTGGCTGCTCGCGTCAAAAATTGCTCGCGCACGATCAAATTTGGCCGCGCGCGCAAAAATAACCGCGCGACAAAAAAAATTGGACGTGCGTAAAAAATTTTCCGCGCGGCGAAACGAGCCGCACGGCGAATTTTTGCCGCCGTTTCACGAAACATTTCGCCGGCGGCGAAACGCAAAAGTTCGCCGCGAAACCGACGCTGGCGAATTTTTTCGCTCATCCCTAGTTATAACAATTTTTTAACCCTTATACCTTGCCATGAAAGAGAATGTGTGTTTATACTAGGGATGCACCTAACCCACTTTTTTGGGTTCGGCCGAACCCCAAACCCACCCAGTAGGGTTTGGGCGAATCCCGAACCGAATCTGAATCCTAATTAGCATATGCTGATTAGGATCGAAAGGGGTTAATAATCGAAAGTGAAACATTTTTTCACTGCCCATTTAACCCTTTCCGAATTCTAATTAGCATATGCAAATGTATGCTAATTAGGATTAGGATTCGGTCCTGGCCGAAACCCGGGATTCAGTGCATCCCTAGTTTATACTGAAATCAATCCTGACTTTTATTTAATTATTATTATTATTATTATTATTTCAATACCAAGGATGTTATAACTATCTTTACCCCCATACATTGCCATGAAGGAGAATAGAGAGAATGGGTGTTTATGCTGAAATTAATCCTGACAATTATTTTTTTATTATTTACAAAAAATATTTACAATTTTTTTTATCATTTAATAATTTTTATTATTATTTTTGTTTTTTTATTATTATTTTTTTAATATTTCAATACCAAGAATGTTATAACTATCTTTACCCCCATACATAGCCATGAAGGAGAATGGAGAGAATGGGTGTTTGTGCTGAAATTAATCCTGACAATTTTTTTTTATTATTTACATTTTTTTTATTATTTAATCATTTTTATTATTATTTTTGTTTTTAGATTATTATTGTTTCATTATTTCAATACCAAGGATGTTATAACTATCTTTACCCCCATACATTGCCATGCAGGAGAATGAAGAGAATGGGTGTTTATGCTGAAATTAATCCTGACAATTATTTTTTTATTATTTACAAAAAATATTTACAATTTTTTTTATCATTTAATAATTTTTATTATTATTTTTGTTTTTTTATTATTATTTTTTTAATATTTCAATACCAAGAATGTTATAACTATCTTTACCCCCATACATAGCCATGAAGGAGAATGGAGAGAATGGGTGTTTATGCTGAAATTAATCCTGACAATTTTTTTTTTATTATTTACATTTTTTTATTATTTAATCATTTTTATTATTATTTTTAGATTATTATTGTTTCATTATTTTAATACCAAGGATGTTATAACTATCTTTACCCCCATACATTGCCATGCAGGAGAATGAAGAGAATGGGTGTTTATGCTGAAATTAATCCTGACAATTATTTTTTTTATTATTTACAAAACATATTTACAATTTTTTTTATCATTTAATCATTTTTATTATTTTTGTTTTGATTATTTTTGTTTTTTAATATTTCAATACCAAGGATGTTATAACTATCTTTACCCCCATACATAGCCATGAAAGAGAATGGAGAGAATGGGTGTTTATGCTGAAATTAATCTTGACAATTATTTTTTTATCATTTAATCATTTTTATTATTATTTTTGTTTTTTGATTATTATTTTTTTTTAATATTTCAATACCAAGGATGTTATAATTGCTGAAATTATTCCTGACAATTATTTTTTTATTATTTACAATTTTTTTTATTATTTAATCATTTTTATTATTTTTTTTTATTATTATTTTTTCATTATTTCAATACCAAGGATGTTATAACTATCTTTACCCCCATACATAGCCATGAAGGAGAATGCAAAGAATGGGTGTTATTCTGAAATGAATCCTGACAAACAAACTTGTTTTTTATTATTTCAATTCAGAACCAAACTCACCAGTGCTGACAACAGCTCCAGGGCAGGAAACCTCACCAAATTTTATACCAGGTAAATAAAGGGGAAATCATTTTACACTGATACCTGTAACACAGAGATGCGCCAGTGTTTCGCCTTCTTGGTAATGCTCTGACATGATTTGCTGATTATACAGCGTCTCCTCTGTACCAATAGCCAGAATAGCACTCAATAGTAAGAAATCCAAGTCCGACTTGGGACTCCTCCAGTTACATGGGAGTAGGAGAAACAATAGGTTACTTTACTTCACTAACCAGCACAAAACAGTAACTGAAAATGATAATTTCCTGCTTTATTAAACAGCAACATCTGCAACAACTTGGACTTCTCCAACAGGACCATGGTCCCCAGGTTCCCCTTCTAGTAAGTGCATATTATCCCACATATACAACTGCTCTTATATACAATATATTCCCTATTACTGGCTCCGCTATTCATGAGTCCTTTTCTTAATTATTTTACCTCTGAATTGGTCACAATGAGCCCCTGAAGTTCAGGGTTTATGAACCAGGAAATCACTAAATCCAAAACATCTCTAAAACCAAAGGAATGGTTCACCTTCAGGTTAAGTATGTTATAGAATGGCCTATTCTTAGCAACTTTTCAATTGGTCTTAGTTTTTTATTTTTAATAGTTTTTGAATTATTTGCCTTCTTCTTCTGACTCTTTCCAGCTTTCAAATGGGGGTCACTGACCCTGGCAGCCAAAAAACTATTGCTCTGTGAGGCTCCAGTTTTATTGTTATTATTACTTTTTATTACTAATCTTATTTAGGCCCTTCTCCAATCATATTCCCACCTCTCTTTCAAACAACTGCCTGGTTTCTAGGTGAAATTGGACCATAGCAACCAGATAGCTGCTGAAATTCCAAACTGGAGAGCTGCTTTACAAAAACCTAAATAATTAAAAAAACGCAAGTAATAAATAAAATGAAGACCAGTTGCAAATTGTCTCAGAAAAGCACTCTCTACATCATAATTAAAGTTAATTTATGAGTGAACTACCCCTTTAACGAGGGATAACATCTATAGTTTCCAGGTAAAAGAGTACCTATCCTATTATATTTAGGTAATGAGTAACCATATATTGATATTTAAAACCAAATATCTATTAAAGTATCTGTAAACCATTCCCACCCATTATATATCATTGTATGTCTGTTCCATGTGTTGTACCTGCTATATAAACTATAGATAATATATAAAAAAGAGCTTAAACTTATCCCCCCAAGTCCATATTTAATTTATAGAAGGTTATAGATATAAAAATAGTATGTAAGTTGTTGATTCATTTTCAAGATGAGTAGGGTGTTAGAGCTCAGTGCTGAATTCTAATGGAATGGAGTTTGAATGCTCAAAGTAGTCACATTCTGAAAAAGGAGCACATGTATCTGCATTGATAAATGCGTAAACTGTAACCAACACATAACAGAAATCGAAAATAATCATTTCATGATTAATTAACAGCATCTCCGCCACCTTGGACTTCACCAACTTGGACTTCGAAGCTGAAGAATGCGCCGTCTACAATCGTACATTTCATTCAGTTTGGCATTTGTACCCCTAGTTACAGTACATGGCCAAAAAAGAAAACTATAGATAATATAAAAACAAGAGCATAAACTCACCCCTATTATCACCATAGAAGGTTATAGATAGAAAAATGGCAAGAATTTAGTCAAAAAACAAATATTTTAGAAAAGTGCGGTCGACTGTCTCGTCGGTAGACTTAACTAAACCACAGCCTATGGGTTTGGGGGGAGAGAACCAAAAGGGACATTACTGTTCCTGAACAATCTAAATCAGTCCTTTCCATGGGAATTGGAAAGATTCTCCAGAGATTTAATCGCCTGGGGGGGGGAGATTTTCACAATTCAAAAAAAACTTGAGTTATGGTTCAAAAACTAGAATTTTAGGTATTTATTCTATGCAAAAACTAAAGAAAAAAACTAAATTTTTTGGTATTTATTCTAGTCAACAACTCAAAAAACTAGAATTTTTGTTTTTTATTCTAGTCAAAAACTCAAATTTTTGGTATTTATTCTAGGCAAAAACTAGAATTTTTGGTCTTTATTCTAGGCAAAAACTTGAAAAACTAGAATTTTTGGTATTTATTCTATGCAAAACTCAAAAAACTTGAATCTTTGGTATTTATTCTGGGCAAAAACTAAAAAAAAAACTAGAATTTTTGGTCTTTATTCTAGGCAAAAACTTGAAAAACTAGAATTTTTGGTATTTATTATATGCAAAAACTTGAAAAACTAGAATTTTTGGTATTTATTCTATGCAAAACCCAAAAAACTAGAATTTTTGGTATTTATTCTAGGCAAAAACTCTAAAAACTAGAATTTTTGGTATTTATTCTATGCAAAAACTAGAATTTTTGGTATTTTGGATTTTGGATGCACCCCACCTTGCCCTTAGAAAATGACCCTTCAGAAGTCCCACCACCCTATTCTAAGCATCGTTTCTCATACGTCGTACCGTCCGGAATGGTTAATTCGGTTGGGGGACCTTTTATTATTGCAAAGCCACTAAAAACTCTTGTTGTGCTTTAAAATGTTTATTTTCATGAAATATAATAATACATGAAAACAAGAAGTTCAAGTTGGAATGTGAAATGTTTTTGTGCAATTGGGTTCTCTCCAATAGTCCAATAGAGGTAAGTGTGAGGATAGGAGGGTCACCATAGGCTCTGCAGCCCTAGGAGGAAAGAGGGGCCAGCCCAGGAGTGCCCATTAATCAATGGGTAAGTATTTCTATATGGCACCATTTTTTTGTGTAATCTTTTTGCGCCAGATTAATGCTATATAAGTTATTAATGTAGAGTGTGTAGTACAACTAGTCACCAGAATTTCAGTTCTTGGCTTGGAGTTGGTGTCTGTATTATCTACATGTGCTCCTCAGAGGTAAGTCCCCTGTTAGCCTTGGGCAGTGTCCAAGAATGGACACGGGGAAGAGCTCCCCTACAATTTTTTTCAACAGACTGAGGAAGGACCTTGTCGTGGTTCTGTTGCTCACAATTTGTGGATTACACTGCAGCCAGGGACACACATTGATACTGCTGGAATATCCAGTCATAATTCACTCACCACTAATGAGGATATTAGGAGTCACCATGGAACTCCCGAATGGCTTACGTACAATATCCTTATATTTTATAATAGGGGGTACATAATTTACATGTCACATTATGTAACTGAACGTGTAGCCCATAATGATATTAATGCAAATATTTGCCCTTATATGATCACTGACCTCCTTGTTGAATTTAGTTTTTTTTCACTGTGAGCAAAAGTAATTGGAAAACAAAACTCCAGCTTTCTGGAATTTTGACATCTGTCGCATCTCAATGGGATTTGGGTGGCAAGATTTTCATTTTTAAAGATTTCCATTTCCAAAAATGACTCTTTTCCCTGTGATTTTTTGGGGGGAAAATGCCGTTACCTACTCCATGATGTTTAAAAGAATGTCCCAGAACTAAGAGTGAAATGCAGTGGGATCCACAAGTTGTGCTAACGCTTCCTACAATCCAGGGTCATAGAAAAAGCCTAAAAAAAGGCAAAGAAAAGCCTCTGTGAATTTTTTTGAATTTTCGCAACAGTTTCACAAAAGATTGGCCAATGGCGAAATGCAGAATTTTTCCAAAAATTCATGCCTGGCGAAAAAAATCGCTCCTTACTACACAGTAATACTAACACTTAAACTATTTGTTAATGCTTATGAGACAAAGAACCAATAGAAAGTGGGGATACAATATCTGAGAGAAAGACCAAACCTATAGGGGCTGATTTACTAAAATTCATTTTTTTCTGTCATACAGTCTCGACATGGAATAAACTCGAATTAAACTCTATCACTGTTGTATTTATAAAAGTTCACAATAATGCTGTTATTGGTCGGACAAAAATTTAGAAAATTGAAAATCGTGAAAAAATTTGAAAAAAGTATAAACAGACGTTTGTTCGTTTGAAAATTGAAAATTGAAAATCATGAAAAAATTCGAAAAAAGTTTAAACAGACATTTGTTCGTTTATTTTTCCCAAAAGTGCCGTAGTCTAGACGTTGGTTGGTTGGTAATTGTGGGTTATTAGACCTGGAACTTACTCTGCACCAGTCAAATTTGTAAAAATGACTGGAATATTGTGATATGTAGTGATTGGTGAAATGTTTTGCCAGGCATGGATTCGTGGCGAATTTCCGCGTTTTGCCATTGGTGGATTTTTTTGTGAAACGGATGAAAAAATGCACCATAGAAAAATTCGCCATGCGTCCAAAAATTGACGCCCGCATAAAAAAAATTGTCACCAACGTCAAAAAATTTTTCGCGGGTGCTTCCTCCACCTTTATATGGTTGTTATTGATGGCAGATTCTGTGGCTGTGATGAGCTCAACCACTGGGATGTGTTGTGGTGTCACTGCATAGTTTAGCCCCTTGGCTAACACATCCTTTCCAGAGTTACATCAGGTAGCTGTTTTGTCAGACTCTGTTTCAGTTTTTCAATTCTCTGTTTAAGGGCCTCAATGGTGAAGTTGATCTGTCTAACCCGTTCATTTAGTAGATGTTTTTGGGCCTTCTGTAAGATATTGCTGGCTCTGTGACCTTTTACAGTGGAACCCAGGCGTAGGCTACAAGGAGTGAGTCCCTGATGTCTGCATCTGATATTGAAGCATAGATGGTTCCGATAGTCTGCGAGTTTTCTTGCTGTTCTTTCATATTCCCAAACCAGTTTTAGAGTATTCTCTCCAAAATGAATGGCATTGTCTGCTACATACAATGCTGTTCTAACATCTGTGCCCCGGCAGTTTCAGAACTCTTCACACATCCATTCATGCAACTCTAACAAGTAACACCTGCTTTGAAGAGTTGCATGATACTTTGGTAATCCTTTCAAAGTAACACCACAGCATTCACACCTCTGTGATTTTCAGATGTCACCTTTCTGAAGAGTTACTAAGTGCCATTGTGATTGGATTAGTGGAAGAGTATATATGCTGAGGACTTCCCATACCAGTTAGAGATGTAGCGAACTGTTCGCCGGAGAACTAATTCGCACGAAAATCGGGTGTTCGCAAGTTCGCACTTTTAGCGATGTTCCCAATTTTGGGTTCGCCTTAGCTGGAGCCAAATTTTGACCTCTCACCCCAGAGCCAGCAGATACATGGCAGCCAATCAGGCAGCTCTCCCTCCTGGACCACCCCCGGACCACTCCCTTCCATATATAAACCGAAGCCCAGCAGCCATTTTACATTCTGCCTGTGTGTGCTTGATGAGTTAGCATAGGGAGAGAGCTGTGCAGGGGTTTGAGGGACAGTTTAGGTAGCTTTGCTGAGTAGTAATCTACTTTCTACTGCTCTGTATGTAGCTGCTGGGGACAGCTGTCCTGCTGATCATCTGCTGTAACCCAATAGTCCTTGTAAAAGCAGTTTATTACACAAGTTTAGAAATGTAGTGTGATTTCTGCCCTTTACAGCACAAAACGCAACGCTGTGTCAACAACGTATTTTTCAGATAAATTTTTGCCCTTGATCCCCCTCCTGCATGTCACTGTCCAGGTCGTGGCACCCTTTAAACAACTTTAAAATCAGTTTTCTGGCCAGAAATGGCTTTTCTAGGTTTTAAAGTTCGCCTTCCCATTGAAGTCTATGGGGTTCGCAAAGCTCGCAAAAGTTCGCACTTTTTGGCAGAAGTTCGCGAACGGGTTCGCAAACTTTTTTTGTGAGGTTCGCTACATCCCTAATACCAGTCAGTTGAACTGAAGAAGCTGCTCGGATGAGTAGTGAAACGTCTTCAATGATTACTTAACAAGTCCAGTTGCTTTAAATTTATTTACACTAGATATACCATGACCTGGATGAATGAAAATCTTCATAGACTTTCTCAATCAAGTTTTTCCATAAATAAATGAAAAAAAAAAGTTTCATTACTATTTTTTTTTTTAACTTGAATTTGCAAATTTGCCCTTTTAATAGATGAGCAAAGAGGTTTCCATATGGCTCAGATCTGACCTCTAATGATGAGCAGATACCTAGCTGAGGACCCATTAAGCACCTTAGGTATGTCCTCCACTTGATCCTACAGATCTTTCCAGGGTCGGACTGGGGGGTGCAGGGCCCCACCAGAGCTTCTGCCTCTGGGGACCCTGCACCCCAGAGTTACACAAAGGATACTCACTATACCTATCTTAGATCAGCACAGACCAGCACAAGGTGTCTCCCACCCATGAAATCAAAACGATGCAAGAATTGTATTTTGTGCGTTCTCTGTTGCAATTTAAAACATAACTTTTATTTTACATATAAATTCATTAGTGAAAACGTGTACCGTGTCAACTAGTGCAATGTTAATTAAAAACAATCATTAGTATAAGCGCACCTGTTCTAAGACCCTGCACCCCCCCAATGATCCCTGCCACTTTCACTCCCCCCTCCCCATGAGAGCCCCCAACACCCTCTGACCCCCTCCCCCATGAGGAGCCAAAGATATGCAAAATTCCTCTCCATAGTTAATAAATGGGAGGCGCTATATGGCTGTTCCTCTTTGGACTTCACAGGTTACCAGGCAAGGATGCTGCTAGGAAGTCTGGGAGAAGAAGGTCCCGGTAAAGAACTATGCCCTTTGGGAACCAAAACCAGGACACATTAAAGGTGCCAGTCAGGATGGCTTAGAAAGAGCTGCCTTTTGTTCCAACAAGGGTTGACAGACTGGAGCTAACCCTCCCAGAACTCTTAAGGAATGCCTAGTTTTATACTCCCTGAGATGCTTCCACTTAAGGGAATCCGGACCACTACTAGCCTTACTATTCCCATCTCCTACATAGTACCTCTGCCTACTTATATTATTTATCCCTTAGCTGCAAGTCCCTACATTTTCATAATAATCATTGATAATTATTGGTACTAAGTGAGTCCTCCATTTATGTTAAATAAATATCTATTTCATGGGTAAAAATTACCGGTGTCCTCATTTCTTAATTCCATTCCTCTTAACTGTGCTGCTTGAATGAGTGGTGAAATAATCTATAGATTACAACAACAATCTAATCAATGATTCCCTTTTAATAGACCCAATTCTAGTAATATTGGATGCATGGGTCACTTAAGAGGAAACTTGAAAGAGTAAACAAAGGCCCAGGACCGAATGGGATTCATCCCAGGGTATTAAACAAGCTTAGCTCTGTGATTGCCAAACCTCTTCACTTCATTTTTTCTGGCATGGTGCAGAGAGACTGGCGAATTGCTAATGTGGGGCTGTTATTCAAAAAGGATCCCGTTCTCAGCCTGGAAACTATAGGCCTGTTAGTCTGACATCGGCAGTAGGAAAGCTTTTGGAAGGGATAGGATACTTGACATTGTAAATCACACTACTCAGCATGGTTTTATAGGACAAGGAAAGCCCACACAACATGAAGTCTTATATGAAAGACCTAACTACATCACCTTCTGAAATGCTCTTTACTTTTCTGAAATCTTATCAATTTTCATACTAGCATCCTTGCCAATATAGTGCTGACTAGCCCCATTGCAGTTTCCCATAAGGGTGAAGACACACAGAACTACTAGTAGCAGCTACTAAAACAGACAGTGCTGATCATTTACTGATAATTGTCTCTACATGTGTTTTAGCAGAGGCAATTCTCAGTATTGTCTATGGCAGGGGATTTAGTAGCCGTGAAAAGTAGCTGCTACTAGTAGCCCAGTGTGTCTTCACCCTAATGCTTGTGTCTGAGACTCAGACCAAGACTGTGATTCTGGGCATTGGAATCTGTCAGGTAACTGGACTATGTGCATGGCACAGTGGGTAGAGCAGATTTTCCCCTGTCAACATCACTAGTGGCCTCCCAAATGCCCACCATTAAGAACACTTCAGGCGAGTGTTCCAGACTGAGTGTTCCATTGCCCACACAGGCTTTCTCCATGGGAAAATTACAGGTTGGCAAGCTACTGAGATAGTTTAGTCCAGCAGCGATTGGAAATAAGTTTCTTTGGCTGCCTTGTTCCATTGGCTGCCTTAAATTAGAGCCAACAAGAGATGTAGAAGGAAGAAACACGGCAGTGCCAAATACAGAACAAGCACAGGTCCATTATGGCAGAATAATTTTTTCACAAATTCACATGAGGAGGGGGTTATTCTTCTCTTTTACAGAGCGCTGGTAAGGCCCCATCTAGAATATGCTGTTCAGTTCTGGTCTCCAGTGCTCAAACGGGACATTATTGAGTTAGAGAGGGTCCAGAGAAGGGCAACTAAGCTGGTAAAGGGTATGGGAAGTCTCAGTTATGGGGAAAGGCTGGCCCAGTTGGGTTTGTTTACAATGGGGAAGGGGCGCTTAAGGGGTGACATGATAACTATGTATAAATATATAAGGGGAGCATATAATAACCTCTCTAATACTTTATTTACCAGTAGGGCCTTCCAACGGACACGAGGGCACCCACTCCGTTTCGAAGAAGGGAGGTTCCGTTTAAATATTGGGAAAGGATTTGTTACAGTGAGAGCTGTGAGGTTGTGGGATTCCCTCCCCGAATCAGTGGTACTGGCTGATACATTAGATACAAGAAGGGGCTGGATGGGAATGGTGCTGTGACTCCCTCTATACGAAAAAATCCAGTAGCCCACTGTTAAATTGCAGTGGTGCAAGAATGTGTTTATTTAGTCCATACACACACATATACACACATATACACACATACACAGGGCAACATTTCAGACCCCCCCCCCCCCCGCCTGGGCCCTTTATCAAGCCTGTGGCTCCCTCCAGTGAGGAGACTGCTGCATTGGTGATGGAGTCATTTTATACAATGGGGCTTGTATTTGGAATTGGTGTATTGACCACTGTGGGTTTAAAAGTGACAGCAGTAATGCAGATTTGAGACCTACTTGCACTTTTGCTTACCCCCTTATGGACAATTTTGGACCCCCTTCCATGCCCCCTTTTCCCAGACTTTTAAACATATGGGTGGAAGGGCAAAAGTAGAACCAGAGATTTCAGGTAACTGCATTGTTCCTCAAAATATATTACATAAATTCAGTTTGAGACTCCATGGATGCTTCTACCTCAGCCCTATTGGCATCCTGGGATCCTGGGCCCTGTTTCTGTCTATGGGAGTGAGGCATTGTCCTGCCACTCTAGTTACAAGTTAGCCTGGCTGGTTTCACATTGTACCCCTGCCTGCTGCCCCCCTGCATCCTACCCTGAGACCCCTGCCTGCTGCCCCCCCTCCTTCCTACCCTGAGACCCCTGCCTGCTGCCCCCCCTCCTTCCTACCCTGAGACCCCTGCCTGCTGCCCCCCCTCCTTCCTACCCTGAGACCCCTGCCTGCTGCCCCCCCTCCTTCCTACCCTGAGACCCCTGCCTGCTGTCCTCCCCTCCTTCCTACCCTGAGACCCCTGCCTGCTGCCCACCCTCCTTCCTACCCTGAGACCCCTGCCTGCTGTCCTCCCCTCCTTCCTACACTGAGACCCCTGCCTGTTGCCCTCCCCTCCTCCTCCCCCTTTGACTCCTTGCCTTTTGCCCTCCCCTCTTACCTACCCTGAGGCCCCCTGGCTTCAGCCTTCTTCCCTTCCCTGGGATCCTGTCTTCTGCTCTACACTCATGAACCCAATCCCAAGGCTCATAAGCCTTCTCCTCTTTTACCCCCCATCCAGGGCCCTGTCCCCTGTAGATTCCCTTGTGTCCCTCCCTCTGTCCTCCCAGACTGTGTCCCCCAATCCCCTACCTTCTTCCTCCTCCCAATCCACCCATTCCCTTCCCCCAACCTCTGATCTTCTGCCTTTATCCCAAATGCTCATTTAAAAAAAAAATCTCGAAAGCATTTGTGGTTTAAATGGAAAAAAGAACTCAGAGGGAGGAGTTTTTAAATAAATAAAGTAATATTCGATAATTATTTCATTTAAATGATTTTTAAAATAAAGAAAAGCCAACCAACCATGATTCTGCTTCTATAACTGCACCATCCAAGCCAAGAATGACATAACTGGGAAATGCAAAACCAACGTCTCAGCTTTAAGAGCTTTGTTCCTTGGTGAACGAATAGTGATCCGAAATAAGGAATTAATAGTGTAAAAATATACATTTATTCATTAAAAATAAGCCCCTGGCTGCCCAAAAGTCGGTGACTTTTGGGAACAGCCAACAAGGAAAAATAAATATTAACTTTCCCGAAATGTTGTCCCCCGGGCGACAGTTGGGGAATGTAATAAACCCGGTTACTGAAAATACCTTTCTACCCATATTGTCAAACCCTAACCAACAAATGACTTGTTTCATGCATTTTGATCATTCCAGGGCAAACGTTTTTGAAGATTGAGTGTAGAATGCACGAACTCTGAAATAAATATTAGATCTTATTGATAGACACAAGGAAAGATGCAAACGCCACTGAGTAGGCAGAATGTCACTAAAGTGTAAGTTCGGGGGCAGATAGGTGGTTGGAGGGTAGATGCCGATGTGCCTCCATCTGCCCCTCATGAACACAGACAGAAGTGTATTTATTGAGGAACAAATTGTTGAAAACCACACTTGCATTTAAGCTCAGTCATATTCTCAGATACACATCATAAGGTTCTTCACAAAAGCTCATTGTGTTTTCTTAAAGCAACAGCGCCATTGCCAATCGGGCACAACAATTAGCTCCAGAACTTGGATGCCGGCACTAAGCTGAGTTTCCTAGAGAAATATGTGTATTGAGAATTTTATCTTTTTATCCATTTGCTAGATAGTCACTGCTTTCTACAAACATAGGGGCACATTTTCAGAGAGCAACCAATCCACAGCTAGCTGTCATCTTTCTACTGCAATTGGGATCATGAAAGCAAAAGTCTTATTGGTTGCCTTTGGTTTCTAGTATTAATGTGTAGCAGTGTTAAGCTGGCCATACACGGGCAGATCCGCTCGCTTGCCAAGCGAGCAGATCTTCACCTGATATCCCCACCTACGGGCGGGCGATATGGGGTAGCAAGTACCTTAAAAAAAAAATAATCCGATCGTTTGGCCATGGGGCAGTCGGTTTGGGGACCGGATTTTCTAACCTGCCCGATCGACCAGGCCGCTCGGTTCTGCCCATAGACGGGCCGATTAGCTGCCGAATCGGTCTAAGGGACCCATATCGGCAGCTATAATCGGCCCGCGTATGGGGACCTTTAGGCAATGAAAAATGAGGCTGAGATCTCAGGAATAAAGTGGGATTGTGTGAACTGTGAATAAAAAGTTATACTGTACATACTGTATGTGACTCCTGCGTTACCCATGTACAAGCCTCTCCTAGTAACACCCCCAATTACACTACTGCAGGTTAATCACTCATTAAAAGCTGTATAGCAGGTTGAATGCCCATTGGAAACCAGAGGGGGGTGTGGGGACCCTATGAGTAGCAGCCCCATTGGGCCTCGCACACCCCAGCCCGACCCTGTTGGACACACTTATATAGATTGTAAGCTCTACGGGGCAGGGACCTCCATCCTCTTGTCTCTTTGACTTAACTTATTGCAACTGTACCTTGTATTTATTTGTATTTATTGTTATGTATATATCTATTATTATCTTAATAACCCCCTGTTTGTATTAATGTATTCTACTGTACAGCGCTGCGTACATAAGTAGCACTTTATAAATAAAGATATACATACATACATACATACACACTGCCAAACCCTTTGCTCACTTACATGACAAACATGTACCCCATCAGTAAATTCTGCCCCTTTTCTAAGTCCTCAAAAACTCAGTAGGGGGCATTTACAGAGACCCTAGATGCAAGTGCAAAAATAATAAGGGGGCAAAAGTGTATCTTTTCAAGCTGATTTAATAATGCATTCCTGCACTCTGCACCTTGTGCCGGGTATATAATCCAGTGCAAGGTGCAAATCATTAGGGAGTGATGTGGAGAGATTCCTGATGGTCCTGGATGTTGTTGGATCAAAAGGAGCCGAGAGGTCCCAATGGCTGAGATGCAAAAGGAAGGGGGGTCACTACTGGAGAGACTTTCTGCAGTGTGGACTGGTTACATTAATGCTTTATATATTGTTCAGTCCACAAAATAAAAGAAAACCGAAAATCAGGGATTGTAAAATCAAACTGAGGCAAAAGCTGATACTTGTTTTGTGCCGCCATGTTTTTCCCTGGGATTTAAATCCCAGAAATATCTAAAGAAGGACAAGTAGTAGGGCAGCATGAACTAAAAGTGGCCATATATGTGTAGGGGCGACAACGACGGGCCTGCCCAACCGACATCGATATATCGGGCAGATATTGATCAGGTACGTTAAAAAATTTAGTCGGAACCACCTGCGCCCATTACCTGCGTTTTAATTCGATGGTTTGGCCCCAGGGCCGTGTGTCCAACTATTTGCCATGCTATGAGATATGATAAGTAAGATATGTCTTACTAATGTCTAGTGATGTTGCACCAGGCATGGATTTGTGGTGAATTTCCACGTTTCGCCATCTGCAGATTGTTTCGCGAAACGGATGAAAAAATTTGCTGTGGAAAATTCGCCGCAAGTCCAAAAATTGTCGCCAGCGTCAAAAAAAGAGTAGTCGCGGGCATCAAAAGAATAGCTGCATGACGAAATAATAGCCGCGGGCGACAAAAGAATAGCCGTGCGACAAAATAATAGCCGTGCGACAAAATAATAGCCGTGCGACAAAAGAATCACCGTCCCGTGATTCGCTCATCACTACTAATGTCTAATATTTTTGAGACATTAATAAAATTCACAGATGTATAATAAGTAATATGTATAATAATTCTTATAGTACATTTCTGTTGAGTAAACATTTTGTGATAACAGGGAAACGTGTCTGATAGACAAGCAGATACACCCTAGGGACATGTTACATAGGAGTTCTCTCTCAACGTGATTTTCTGGTTTCCTGTCAACTTGTCAATTTTCAGTCCAGTCCGAAAAATATTTAAGAACATTCTCTGTGTTACTGGAATTAGAGTTGGTGTGGGAGCAGGGGAGAGAGGCGCGTGGCTTTATTGTGGAAGAAAATCCCATTCAGGTAGGAATAGAAAGATACCTGTACGTTATATTGGGGCTCATTGTGTAACTGAGAGGCATGTATTCTGGTATTGTTGTACAGTGTTAT
The DNA here is from genome assembly GCF_000004195.4 of Xenopus tropicalis. Lineage (NCBI taxonomy): Eukaryota > Metazoa > Chordata > Amphibia > Anura > Pipidae > Xenopus > Xenopus tropicalis. The sequence continues at coordinate 125,554,453 of NC_030683.2, read as the reverse complement.
CACGGGAAAGGGATTAGTAAATTTGTACAGGTTTCGGATCCTTTATCCGGAAACCCATTATCCAGAAAGCTCCGAATTATGGAAAGCCTGTCTCCCATAGACTCCATTTTAATCAAATAATACAGAATTTTAAAACTGATTTCCTTTATCTCTGTAATAATAAAACAGTACCTGTACTTGATCCCAACTAAGGTATAATTACCCCTTATTGGGGCAGAACAGCCCTATTGGGTTTATTTCATGGTTAAATGATTCCCTTTTCTCTGTAATAATAAAACAGTACCTGTACTTGATCCCAACTAAGATATAATTACCCCTTATTGGGGCAGAACAGCCCTATTGGGTTTATTTCATGGTTAAATGATTCCCTTTTCTCTGTAATAATAAAACAGTACCTGTACTTGATCCCAACTAAGATATAATTACCCCTTATTGGGGCAGAACAGCCCTATTGGGTTTATTTCATGGTTAAATGATTCCCTTTTCTCTGTAATAATAAAACAGTACCTGTACTTGATCCCAACTAAGATATAATTACCCCTTATTGGGGGCAGAACAGCCCTATTGGGTTTATTTAATGGTTAAATGATTCCCTTTTCTCTGTAATAATAAAACAGTACCTGTACTTGATCCCAACTAAGATATAATTACCCCTTATTGGATGCAAAACAATCCTATTGGGTTTAATTAATGTTTTATTGATTTTTTAATAGACTTAAGGTGTGGAGATTCAAATTACGGAAACCCCACTTATCCAGAATACCCTTGGTCCCGAGCATTCTGGATAATTGGTTCTATACCTGTACAACATTTGTCTGCTAAAGTGAGGTTTTACCACTCTCCATGCATTTCTATTTCACTTAATCGAAGGGTGAACTTTCACTTATTGATAAATACTTTTATTTTTAAAAATCCCATAGGAACGAATGGAGAGGGGCGGAATTTAATTCTAATGGACTGTGGAAGTTCGAACTTCACTCTTATAAATGTACCACTTTGATTTGAGATTCCATTTTATTTAGATCATTTTCCAAAAACATATGATCATTGGTTAATGAGACACCCTTATGGACTATGTAGAATCTCTCGATAGCTGGAGAATGAAAGTATGAGGAAGGCTTTATGGTTTATGGTGTCGGTTAGGTAAAGATGAGTGTCTGTATTATATTATTACATACATTGAACACCATATCCAGGGATCAGCAAAGGTTTATTAGTAGTGATGAGCGAATCTGTCCTGTTTGGCATCGCCATAAAATTTGCGAAAAGGCAAGAAAATTCATGAAATGGCGAAAAATTACCAAAACGCATTTGTCGCGCATTTTTTTTTCTTTTGTCGCCCGCGTCTATTTTTTTGTCACCTGCCTTTTTTCGACGCTACTGCGCCCAATTTTGATGCAACCGTGCCCTTTTTTGATCCAATTTGACGCGCAAAAAAACCCCTAAATTCGACACAACAAATTTTTCTGCTGCGGATTTTCATGGAAGTTTCATGAAACAATTCGCCAATGCCGAAATTCGCTGCGAAGCCATGCCTGGTGAAAAAATTCGCTCATCACTATTTATTAGTAGTGATGGGTGAAATGTTTCAACAGGCATGGATTCGTGGCGAATTTCCGCGTTTCGCCATTGGCGGATTGTTTCGCGAAACGGATGAAAAAAATTTGCATCGGAAAAGTTCGCCGCACATCCAAAAATTTTCAAAAAAGAATAGTCACGGGCGTCAAAAGAATAGCCGTGCGACAAAATAATAGCCACGGGCAACAAAACAATAGCCGCGGGACAAAACAATAGCCACGGGCGACAAAAGAATAGCTGTGCGACAAAATAATAGCCGCGGGCAAAAAAAGAATAGCTATGCGAAAAAATAATAGCTGCGGGCGACAAAAGAATAGTCGTGGGCGACAAAAGAATAGCTTTGCGACAAAACAATAGCCACGGGAGACAAAAGAATAGCCGTGCGACAAAATAATAGCCACGGGCGACAAAAGAATAGCCGTGCGACAAAATAATAGCCACGGGCGACAAAAGAATAGCTGTGCGACAAAACAATAGCCGCGGGCGACAATTTTTTTTGCCGCACATTTTCGCCGTTTCGCGGATCTTTTGATTCGCAAATTTTTTGGCCAAGCGATTCGCTCATCACTATTTATTTTTTTTTTTGGCCAAGCGATTCGCTCATCACTATTTTTTTTTTTTTTTGGCCAAGCGATTCGCTCATCACTATTTATTAGCCTATTTATGTTTATAGTGTCAAGATGGAGAAGGAATCCAGGTCACTTCCCCAGAGGAGGTACCTTACTATATGAATCTGCATCAACATTGATTGTCTTACAAATTACCAACCTGTTTGAAATTAAATGTGATTTCCTTTGAATAACTCTAAATAAATAGTCTATACCAACGAGGGCATTAATGGGAATCAGAATATACTCACATAATGGGTTTGTGGGTATCTCCAACACCTTTACCTGCACATCCTGGACTTATAAGACCCAGTATAGCAGTGTGGGGCAGAGTGTAGCACCGGAACCTAGGAGTCCGTGCCTCCATATATAAATAAACCATTATTTACTGCAAGCAGAACTGCTTGTTTTCAAACCCCTTTTGTTTGCTATTGCCATGGAGCAGAGTCGCTCTATACAGCTTTGTACCGCATTCCAGCCCTAATGGCCTTGGGTTGATCTACCTGTAACAGTGATATTGTCTTATATGGGGTTGGGAAAACGACTAAATTCAGTCTTTATCTTCTTGTTTAGGTGAAATAAAAGTTGAATGTTTGGAATATAACCAGATCCCCCTGGTCTTAGCATGGACCTCAGCACCATCTTTGTGCTTCTCCTGCTGGGTAAGTCAGTAATTCCTCCATTGTATCCAGTGTGTCTGTTCTATTCATTCATTTAACCATTAAATAAACCCAATGGGGCTGTTCTGCCCCAATAAGGGGTAATTATATCTTAGTTGGGATCAAGTACAGGTACTGTTTTATTATTACAGAGAAAAGGGAATCATTTAACCATGAAATAAACCCAATAGGACTGTTCTGCCCCAATAAGGGGTAATTATATCTTAGTTGGGATCAAGTACAGGTACTGTTTTATTATTACAGAGAAAAGGGAATCATTTAACCATTAAATAAACCCAATGGGGCTGTTCTGCCCCAATAAGGGGTAATTATATCTTAGTTGGGATCAAGTACAGGTACTGTTTTATTATTACAGAGAAAAGGGAATCATTTAACCATGAAATAAACCCAATAGGGCTGTTCTGCCCCAATAAGGGGTAATTATATCTTAGTTGGGATCAAGTACAGGTACTGTTTTATTATTACAGAGAAAAGGGAATCATTTAACCATGAAATAAACCCAATAGGGCTGTTCTGCCCCAATAAGGGGTAATTATATCTTAGTTGGGATCAAGTACAGGTACTGTTTTATTATTACAGAGAAAAGGGAATCATTTGACCATTAAAAAAACCCAATAGGGCTGTTCTGCCCCAATAAGGGGTAATTATATCTTAGTTGGGATCAAGTACAGGTGCTGTTTTATTATTACAGAGAAAAGGGAATCATTTAACCATGAAATAAACCCAATAGGGCTGTTCTGCCCCAATAAGGGGTAATTATATCTTAGTTGGGATCAAGTACAGGTACTGTTTTATTATTACAGAGAAAAGGGAATCATTTAACCATTAAATAAACCCAATAGGGCTGTTCTGCCCCCAATAAGGGGTAATTATATCTTAGTTGGGATCAGGTACAGGTACGGATAATGGATCCTATACCTGTACTACCAAGGGGCTGATTTATTAATGCTAAAATTATAATTTTTACTGTGATTCAAGACTTTTCTGCTAAAACTCACAAACCTGACTTGTGAAGTCTCATAGCAGACAATGGGAGCTGCCGTAGGCAGAATTTAAACTATTTATTCAGTTCAAGTTTTTCAAGTTTTTTCGGAGCTTTTAAATTCCAGGAATTCAAGTTACTGAAATGAGTTTTTTTTATATTCGTATTTTTTTAATAAACATTTATGTTATTTGTAAATTGTGAGTGTATTCAAAGCAGAAAAAAACTCTAAAACCTCAAAACTACAAATTTTGATAATGGGATAATGTCATTAAAGACACTGCCGTTGGCTTAAAGAGAATGCACTTAACTTAGAAGAAATGCGGCTGAGCTTAATTAGCCAGAAAATACAATTATTGCACAAACGAAGGTCATATAAGATTTACCCTTTTGTTTTTTGTTTTTTCTAGCACACAGCGCAATGCAACAAACAACAAATGAGATCATAAACGGAAATGGTAATAAACTTTATATGTCATTATGGGGAGGGTTCCATTACTTACAGCAATACTGTCATGGCAAAAACACAAACAGATGTTTTTATATTTAATTTTAAAATGTCACATGGGGCTAGCCATATTCTTCATTTCCCAGGGTGCCACAGCCATGTGACCTGTGCTCTGATAAACTTTACTCACACTTTACTGCTGCGCTGCAAGTTGGAGTGATATCCCCTCACCCCCAGCAGCCGATCAGCAGAACAATGGGAAGGGAGCAAGATAGCAGCGCCCAGTAGGTATCAGAATAGCACTCAATAGTAAGAAATCCAAGTCTGGCTTGGGACTCCTCCAGTTACATGGGAGTAGGAGAAACAATAGGTTAGCTGAAAGCAGTTCTAATGTGTAGCGCTGGCTGAAAGCTCAGACTCAGGCACACTTTACTGCTGCGCTGCAAGTTGGAGTGATATCCCCCCCCTCCCCCCCAGCAGCCGATCAGCAGAACAATGGGAAGGGAGCAAGATAGCAGCTCCCAGTAGGTATCAGAATAGCACTCAATAGTAAGAAATCCAAGTCCGGCTTGGGACTCCTCCAGTTACATGGGAGTAGGAAAACAATAGGTTAGCTGAAAGCAGTTCTAATGTGTAGCGCTGGCTGAAAGCTCAGACTCAGGCACACTTTACTGCTGCGCTGCAAGTTGGAGTGATATCCCCCCCCCTCCCCCCCAGCAGCCGATCAGCAGAACAATGGGAAGGGAGCAAGATAGCAGCTCCCAGTAGGTATCAGAATAGCACTCAATAGTAAGAAATCCAAGTCCGGCTTGGGACTCCTCCAGTTACATGGGAGTAGGAAAACAATAGGTTAGCTGAAAGCAGTTCTAATGTGTAGCGCTGGCTGAAAGCTCAGACTCAGTCACACTTTACTGCTGCGCTGCAAGTTGGAGTGAAAGGGCAGTTCTGTACCTCTTCTCAACCACATTTACACATCTACCCTCTGCTTGTCTAATAGATTCATAAAACTAGAATTCATATTTTTCTGTTTTTTAAAAACTCAATTTTTTATATACGGGTAAATGTAATTTTTCAAATTATTATATTAAAAGCACCACAGCGATACCCACAGGTACTGCATATTATATATCTCTCTATTCTTATGAGGTATTTGTATGCCCAGTATACAGTATTTATATGTTATAAACATATATATACTATATATAAAGTAATAACCATTTACCCCCATACGTAATACAAGACCATTTTGAACAGGCAATACAACTTTTTTCATAACTTACTCAAAATTTAGGGGCACATTTACTTATCCACGAACGCTCCGAGCGTTCGTTCAATCGGTCCAATCGTATTTTTTGCGACTTTTGCGTAGCGTGCACGACTTTTTCGTATTTTTAGCACGAAAAAATCTGATCGGTTTTGCTGCTGTTTACAATTGTTCCGTACAAAAATGTTGTCACTTTCGATAATACGATATTATCGTGACTGATATGATTTTTTTGTAAGCATTTTCGTGATATTTGCGATCTTCAGAAATTTTTGTTTCGAACCCGAATTTTTCTCATTCGGGATTTGAACTCGTGTTTTGATAAATCTGTCCCATAGGGGGGCATTTACTAACTGTTGGATTTTTTTCTTTTTCTGCATTTTTAGCGGGAAAAAAAAGTTGCAACTTTTTTGAGATTTACTATGTGTCCAAATGGCTAAAGAATCTGAATTCAACTATTCGCCAGTAGCAATGAGCGAATTTTTTGGCCAGGCATGGATTCGCAGCGAATTTCCACATTTCGGCATTTGCGAAACTTCCGTGAAAATTTGGCGCGGAAAAATTTGTTGCACGGATTTTTTTTGTTGTGTGTCAAATTGGGCGCAGTCGCATAAAAAAGGGCACAGTCGCAAAAAAAAAGGCGCAGTCACGTCAAAAAAAGCGCGGTCGAGTCAAAAAAGCGCGGACGATAAAAAAAAAATAGATGCTGGTGACAAAAAAGAAGGATCTTTCAGGAAATGGAAGGGACCTCTGCCATTGGCTTCTACAGCAAGTTTTAGCTGGCAATTGGTCAAAATTCAGATTTTTAGGCGTTTGCATGCGTAGTAAATCTTGAAAAAGTTGCAATTTTTTTCCCGCTAAAAATCTCAACCAGAAAAAGAAAAAAAATCCTACAGTTAGTAAATGCCCCCTTTGGGGCAGATTCATCAAAGTATGAGTTTGAATCCCAAAATGGATAAAATTTGGATTAAACACGAACATTTCTGATCAAAAATCCTAGTTTCCGGGGTGACGATTCAAAAAAAGTCACAATTTCGGCAACGTTTATCCCCAATCTGTCTTTTTTTCAGCTAAGATTTTTAAGTACATGTCAGACATTCGTGGAAATGAGTTTAGTCAAATTTAAAAAAAAAATCAAAAAGAATGGGTAATGTTAGAGTTTTAGTAAATCTACCCCCTATGATATTGGCCATAAAATAGTCTATTCCAAAGTTATTTGAAGAAAAAAGAAATGTCAGAACTGTTCTGGGTTTCTCTCTATTGATAAAGAATATAATAATGTATGTAATACTGTGGGTGACAAAAGAATAGACGTGGGTGACAAAAAAATAGCTGCGCGACAAGAGAATAGCCGCGGGTGACAAAAGAATAGCCGCGGGTGACAAAATAGGCACGCGACAAAAGAATAGCCGTGGGTGACAAAATAGGCACGCGACAAAAGAATAGCCGTGGGTGACAAAAGAATAGCCACGCAACGAAAATATAGCCGCGGGCGACAATTTTTTTTTTACGTGTGACATTTTCGCCGTTTCGCAAATTTTCCGCCGTTTCACGAATCTTTTGAAAGATTCACAAATTTTTCAGCTAAGCGTAACGGGACAGATTCGCTCATCACTACTGTAGACTATTGGATCTGTGATGTTTAAAACAGTCCAGTTGCCTAATGATACAAAAAGCAGCAATTTAGCAGGATTTTGCAATTGGACTGATTAGAATAAGGAGATTCTTAAAGAAATTATTGACTTCAAAGGAGAAGTAAAGCTGCTGCCTCATTTAGGATCCCACTGTGTATTATAAGGATTATTGATGCCCAACCTGTACTCCTCCATTGTTAGGGTATTACTGACTCAGTTGGCTGTTTTTTCATACCTTGGCATAAGCCTAAATGTTTCCGGACAAGCAAAATCGGCCTGTTTAGTCAAAAAATTAATGAAATGGTGAAATTTTGCCAAACTGTTGCTGAATGCATTGCAGTCAATGGGCCTTTTTTACAGCATTTCTAGTATTGCCATTAGTGGGGGGTTTTGACAGTATATTGTTGTTTCATTTCTTTTCTCAAAAAATTCCGAGATAATTCGAAAAAATTTAAGCGTTCAAAAATTTTGTGACTTTTTAGACTGACAAAAAGCATGCCAGGTTTAACTTGTCTGGCTTACAGTATGTATATATCAATATTACTTTTCTAAACAATATGTATATAGTTATACAGAATAGAGAGGACATTGTTATTTCTCACTAAAAACATAAATAGTTCTGGATGTGAATAGTGAACAATAGAAAAAGAACCAGGGTAAACAATTTTCCACCGATAGGTGCCCTTTAACCCTTTCACTGCCAGCCGTTTTGGACAAAGCGGAACTTCTACTGCCAGACAGTTTTTGAACATTTTGCACTATTTCACTTTAGGGGCCTTTCCTCAGGAGGACTTTTAGTTTACCCAGGAAAACAATATATTGTTTTTTTCAGGACAACTTAAGCTTTTAAAATATGGTAGAATTTTTGTGTAATTCCAATTCTGTAACAAGATATAGGCTTCTAAATGTCTAAAAAATGAAAAAAAGTAATATTTTTCATAATGTAAACACATATACCAGAAGCAAAAATTATTTTATGCATGAAAATACACCTGATTTGGAAAGTCCCATGTCTCCTGAACGTGCCAATACCAAATATATATAGTTTTATGGAGATTTCTCACTTGTATATGTCAAAAACTCCCAGCAGTACACTACCAAATTCCCAAAGCACTGCTCCAGAAAGCTGCATACTTTAGATTTCAAGGCCAAATATTCCACTAACAGAAGGTTTATACCAGAAAATTATACATTTTTAGAAAGAACAGATTCTGGGGAATCCATAATAGGAAGAACTGTCTGTCTACTCCAAACTAACAAGTTGCAATGCTTTCCTAAAGTTATTGGTTTTTATCAAAATTTGTGAAATTTTTTAAAAATCGCTTCAATGCTTCCAGTCTATAGTATCTTATCTCCTACAGCTCATAAAGTAACCAGATAAAACACCCTAAATATGAACGCATGGGGTCCCCTGAACAGTATGATACCCAATATGTATAGGGTTACCTAAGTATGTGGCATGTAGGGGCCCCAATGTGAACATACCCCCATATGTACTGTCATTTCTGTCATTTCAGCTTCTGCAAAATCTACATTTACATCATTATATGTGGGATACCACTAGTAAATAGTACATTCACCCCATAAAGTCATATATTTTTGGAAAGTACACATTCCGCCGAATCTAAAATGGGTACCCATGTCTTTCTACTACAAAGTACCAAGCCACAAAGCTTTCCTAAAGTTGGCAATTTTGATAACATTTCCAAAAATCAAAGCTTCCAGTTTCCAGCATCTTATCTCTCACATATCATTAGGTACCAAGATACAACACCCTAAATTTGAAAGCCAGGGGTCCACTGAACAGTTTGATGCCCAATATGTATAGGTTTACCTAAGTATGTGGCATGTAGGGGCCCCAATGTGAACATACCCCCCTATGATCTGTCATTTCTGTCATTTCAGCTTCTGCAAAATCAACACATTTGCATCATTATATGTGGGATAACGCTAGTAAAAACTAAATTCACCCCAGAAAGTCATATATTTTTGGAATGTACACATTCCCCCGAATCTAAAATGGGTACCCATGTCTTTCTACTCTAAAGTACCAAGCCACAAAGCTTTCCTAAGTTTGACAATTTTTATGGCATTTCCAAAAATCACCTCAAAACTTTCCCTATGCAGCATCTTATTTTCTACAGGTCATTAGGTACCAAGATAAAACACCCTAAATATGAACCCCACAGGTCTACTGAACAGTTTGATGCCCACTGTACATAGGTTTATCAAAGCACATGGCACTTAGAGACCCCCAAATATACCTTGTGCACACTAATTTCATGGCTTATCTTTACCTAATTCATAAATAGGGATGTAGCGAACTGTTCGCAGTGAACTAATTCGCGCGAACATCGGGTGTTCGCAAGTTCGCGAACTTTCCGCGTATGTTTGCAATTTGGGTTCGCCTTAGCTGGAACCAAATTTTGACCTCTCACCCCAGACCAGCAGATACATGGCAGCCAATCAGGCAGCTCTCCCTCCTGGACCACCCCCCCTGGACCACTCCCTTCCATATATAAACCGAAGCCCAGCAGCCATTTTACATTCTGCCTATGTGTGTTTGAAGAGATAGCGTAGGGAGAGAAGCTGTGCAGGGATTTGAGGGAGAGTTTAGGTAGCTTTGCTGAGTCTGACTAGTGATCTACTTTCTACTGCTCTGTATATAGCTGCTGTGGGCAGCTGCCCTGCTGATCATCTGCTGTAACCCAATAGTCCTTGTAAGGACTGATTTTATTTTCTGATTACTGATACTCTTCTTTTCATTGTGTACTGCAGCTCCGTCTGTGTGTGTTGGAGACAGGTGTGCTGCTCATAGTAGTGCAGCAGCACCAACCACACATGCACATCATTTTTTTTTTAATTTACTTTGCTACTGTAATTTATAGAGCCCAGTGCTATTAGTCTAGCTGTGTTGGGGACTGGTGTGCTGCTCCTAGTAGTTCACCACCAGCACCAACCAGAGATCACTTTTGTTTTATTATTATTATTTTTTTTAATCTTATTATTTAGATATTAGATATATATATTAGATATAGATATTTAGATATTTATTTAGACATTCTGTCTAAAAATAACAATAATAATTCCGTGTCCAGAAACATCACCCACCTGAGTGACGTTTTTCCACCAGCAATACTATATCCACTACTGTATACTTTGCCATTGCAGGCCTTGTTGCCAGTGTCTTCTTCAACCAAGTGCCCTCTAGCTGTGTGAGCTTTTTCACATTCTGTCTAAATAACAATATTAATTCCGTGTCCAGAAACACCCACCTGAGTGACATTTTTCCACCAGCAATACTACTGTATATCCACTACTGTATACTTTGCCATTGCAGGCCTTGTTGCCCACTGTCTTCTCCAACCAAGTGCCCTCTAGCTGTGTGAGCTTTTTCACATTCTGTCTAAATAACAGTAATAATTCTGTGTCCAGAAACATCACCTGAGTGACGTTTTTCCACCAGCAATACTATATCCACTACTGTATACTTTGCCATTGCAGGCCTTGTTGCCCAGTGTCTTCTTCAACCAAGTGCCACCTAGCTGTGTGAGCTTTTTCACATTCTGTCTAAATAACAATAATAATTCCGTGTCCAGAAACATCACCCAAGTTGTTGTTGTTTTGTAAAAATAAAAAAAAAATGCCAGGCAAAGGCAGGCCGCCACGCAGAGGCACTAGGGGCCGTGCTGCTATGATATCCTGTGGCCCTAGGAAATCGACCAGTGTTCCGAAGGCACTTACCCTGAACTCCAAAAATGCTGAAGAGGTAGTTGACTGGCTTACACAGCACACCCCATCCTCTACCATTTCTAACTTTGCCACAACATCCTCATCCTCCTCTGCTATGGGCACCCACGTACCACTTCCTCCACCACCGCCGCCCCTTCTTCACTGGAGTCAGAGGAGTTGTTTTCACATGAGTTTGTTGAACTGAGTGATGTGCAACCATTACTGCCAGAAGAAGATGAAGGAGATGAGGACGTTACACCAGATATCATAATTCAGGCAGGCAACACAACAGAGATGGACATAAGGTGTGATGAGGTCCCCGCTGCTGCTGCCTTCTGTGAGCTGTCAGAAGAAATTGATGCATCTGAGGAGAATGATGATGAGGAGATTGATGTTTTGTGGGTGCCCACAAGAAGAGAGCAAGAGGAGGATAGTTCAGATGGAGAGACGGAGAGTCAGAGAGGCAGGAGGAGAATAAGACTTAGAAGAAGCAGGGACAGCTCCCAGGGAACAGTAGGGCAACAACATGAATCGGCACCTGTGGTCAGCCAGCCAACGCACCCGCCAACTTCTACTGTTACTGCTAGAAAGCCCGCATCAAAAGGCTCAGCAGTGTGGCATTTTTTTAATGTGTGTGCCTCTGACAAAAGCGCTGTAATTTGCAATGAGTGCAGTCAGAAACTGAGTCTTGGGAAGCCCAACACCCACTTAGGTACAACTGCTATGCAAAGGCACATGAACGCCAAACACAAAGCACTATGGGAGCAACACCTCAAAGGCAGCAGCCAAACTCAAAGCCACCCTCCTTCTGGTCCAGCATCTTACTGCTCTACCTCTGCTGTCCTTGACCCGTCTCAACCACCCTCCACTCTGCCTTCCACCTTGACCACCAGTTCCTGCTCATCTGCCCCCAGCCAAGTTTCTGTGAGGGCCATGTTTGAGCATAAGAAACCAATGCCTCCGAGTCATCCCCTTGCCCGGCGTCTGACAGCTGGATTGTCTGCACTCTTAGCCCGCCAGCTTTTACCATACCAGCTGGTGGACTCTGAGGCCTTCCACAAATTTGTAGCAATTGGGACACCGCAGTGGAAGGTACCCAGCCGCAATTTTTTTTCACAGAAGGGAATACCACACCTGTACCAACATGTGCAGAGCCAAGTCACCGCATCTCTGTCATTTAGTGTCGGGGCAAAGGTCCAAATGACTACTGACACATGGTCCTCAAGCATGATCAGGGCAGGTATGTCACCTACACTGCCCACTGGGTGAACCTGGTGATGGCTGGGAAGCAGGGAATGTATGGTTCAACAACAGTGGAGTTGGTGTCACCACCACGGGTTGCATGCGGGTCTGCCACCACCTCTACTCCTCCTTTGCTCTCTAACTCATCTTCTAACTCGTCTTCTAACTTGGCTTCTTCCTCGGCTTGTTCCTCCTCTGCTGCTGTGTCCTCCTCCACACCTGTGCACCCCCAGCTCCCCATAGGCTATTCGACGTGCCAGGTACGCTGTTGTCATGCTGTCTTGGGCATGACGTGCCTGGAAAGCAGAAACCATATCGGGTCTGCACTCCTGTCATCTCTGCACTCACAGGCCGATCGGTGGCTGACCCCACACCAACTGAAAATCGGAAAAGTGGTGTGTGACAACGGAAGCAATCTGTTGGCAGCACTGAGACTGGGCAATTTAACACATGTGCCCTGCATGGCACATGTTCTAAATTTGATAGTCCAACGGTTTGTCTCGAAGTACCCAGGATTGCAGGACATTCTCAGGTAGTCCAGGAAGGTGTCTGGCCATTTCAGACGTTCCTACACAGCCATGGCACGCCTTGCTGACATTCAGCGGTGGCACAAGTTGCCAGTCCGGCGTTTAATTTGTGACAGCCAGACTCACTGGAATTCCATGCTAATGATGTTTGAACGTCTGCTGCAACAACAAAGAGCCATCAACGAATACCTATTTGAACTGGGTGGTAGGACTGGATCTGCAGAGCTGGGGATTTTTTTCCCCCGTTACTGGGTGCTTATGCGCGACGCCTGCAGGCTGATGCGCCCTTTTGATGAGGTCACAAAAATGGTTAGTCGCACCGAAGGCACCATCAGCGACCTAATACCCTTTGCTTTCTTCCTGGAGCATGCCGTGCGATGAGTGACAGATGATGCAATGCAGGGAGAGGTGTCAGAAGTGGAGTCAGGAAGGTGGAGGAGGAAGGTGGCTTTGTGGAGGCAGAAGCCCAACAGGAGCAGGCTTCCTGGGGGGCTTGTGGTCACCTTTTGGGGACCCCTGGTCTTGTACGTGGCTGGGGGGGGGAGACCGTGGTGGATGACGACGTAGTCCTTCATAACGAGGAAGGGGAGATGGATACCTCTACATCTAACCTTGTGAGAATGGGGTCTTTCATGCTGTCATGCCTGTTGAAGGACCCCCGTATCAAGAGGCTTAAGGAGAAGGACCTGTACTGGGTGGCAATGCTACTAGACCCTTGTTACAAGCATAAAGTGGCGGAAATGTTACCAATGTACCACAAGTCCGAAAGGATGCTGCATTTCCAAACCAGCCTGCAAAACATGTTGTACAATGCTTTTAAGGGTGATGTCACTCCACATTCCAGGGGCAGAGGTGCCGGTAATCCTCCCACGAGCACACCTGCAAGGACAATGCACTTTGGCCACTCTGTAATGTCAGACATGCAAAGTTTTTTCAGTCCAAGGCAGCGCCAGGACCCTTCTGGATCCACCCTCAGAGAACGCCTCGACCGGCAGGTAGCGGACTACCTGGCATTAACTGCAGATATCGACACTCTGAGGAGCGATGAACCCCTGGACTACTGGGTGCGCAGGCTTGATCTGTGGCCAGAGCTGTCACAATTTGCCATAAACCTCTTGTCTTGCCCCGCCTCAAGTGTCCTGACCTTTATTAAAATGAATGAGGAATGGATCTCGGAGGGTTACTGCACGCCGGAAGACTTGTTCTGACTCCCCATGCAGCTGTCCTTCTCTGCACGCCGCATGACTCCACACACAGCTGTCCTTTAGCATCCTCCTCCACCACCGTACAAACTAGGGTGCAAATCCTACTGGTTTCATTTTAAGCCAAAGTTTTTGGACAGGTAAATCCTGAGTTTTTCTGTCCTCTGTGCTTGGTACGCTATCTTAGATTTTTTAAAGGTTCTGCCTTGGGAATGGTTGTGATATCATTTATCTAACATATTTTTTCTGTCCTCTGTGCTTGGTACGCTATCTTAGTTTTTTTAAAGGTTCCGCCTGGGGAATGGTTGTGCGGCAACAGCGGCAAAATTGTATCTTTTATGGTCACCACAGGTGATCAATAAAGTAGGACAAAACTGGGCCCACACTGCAGAATCAGTGTTTTTTGGTTCACTTCACTGTACATTGAATTACCTCTGCCTGACCATGCACGTGCGCACAAGCACGGTGACTGCTAAACACACCACTACAGAAATATTCCCACCGACAGGACGAACATCCTGGAGGTGACAAGCAACTAGTAAAAACTATTATTCGCTCACTTGACGGTATCATTAAAGCTTTTTGCGTTTTTTTTTCATTGCAGTAAACGCGGCGTTTTGTCTTTGCGTGTGAACCGGCCGTAACCTTTACACGACTTGATTGGCATGTAGACGCCGGACTTTTTAAAGCAGTTTATTACACAAGTTTAGGAATGTAGTGTGATTTGTGCCCTTTACAGCACAAAACGCAACGCTGTGTCAACAACGTATTTTTGAGAGACATTTTTGCCCTCGATCCCCCGCCGGCATGTCACTGTCCAGGTCGTGGCACCCTTTAAACAACTTTAAAATCAGTTTTCTGGGCAGAAATGGCTTTTCTAGGTTTTAAAGTTCGCCTTCCCATTGAAGTCTATGGGGTTCGCAAAGTTCGCAAACTTTCGCACTTTTTGGCGGAAGTTCGCGAACGGGTTCACGAACTTTTTTTGCGAGGTTCGCTACATCCCTAATCCCAAAGGATCTAAACCTACATCCACCAAGATCATGGCGGCTGCCGCAGCTTACCTGAGATCTCAAAGGGTGTCCATTACTCTACACCTGGATGACCTACTGCTCAAGGCTCCATGCTTCTAAGCAGCCACATCTCAACTGGCAGTGGTCACGAGCACCCTTACCTCCTTAGGGTGGAAGATTAATACCACCAAGCCTCGTCTCATACCATCTCACCGCATGCCCTTCCTGGGCATGATCTTTGACACAGCAGAGCAGAGGGTATTTCTTCCTCCAGAGAAGATCACCAAAATTCAAGACCTCAAGGGATGCCTAATCCAGACACCTCATCCTTCTATTTGGTTTTCCAATCAGGTTCTAGGCTTATGGTCTCCTCCATCGAGGCAGTACCTTTTGCTCAGTTTCACCTCAGGGACTTGCAGTGAAACATCCTAGACCATTGGAAGCAGAAGAGTCTCCTTCAGAGATTCCATCTGCTGCCCAGCACCAAGGTCTGCATAGCCTGGTGGATCAACTCTTCCCATCTACCCACAGGGTGGGGAGCCATCCTGCATCAGTCAGCAGCACAGGGCACTTGGTCAGCCTCAGAAGCCCACCTCCCAATCAACATCCTGGAAATCAGGGCAGTCAGGCTAGTGCTGTACCACTGGCAGAACCAGCTTGTGGGACAAGCAATCAAGGTCCAATCCCACAACGCCACCACAGTGGCTTACCTGTTCATCAGAGAGGCACTGGAAGCCGTTGAGCCTTCAGGGAAGTCACCAAAATTCTGGTATGGGCAGAATCAAGAGACGTATGGCTGTCAGCGGTTTACATTCCCAGCCTTGAAAACTGGCAAGCAGACTACTTAAGCAGGCAACGGCTCGATCCAGAAGAAGGGGTACTCTGCCCCATCATCTTCCAGAGCATTGTGGACCTCTGGGATCTCATGGCCTCCCAGCAGAACCGCAAAGTTCCCCTATTTATGGCCCGGTGCCACGATCCACAGGCCTTTGCAGTAGACGTGCTAACAGCCGAATGGGACTTCGAGTAATCCTAGTGGCTCCCAACTGGCCCAAAATGGCCTGGTTCACTGACCTGGTCGCCCTCAGCAAGGCAGACCCCTGGCGTCTACCTCAACGTCCGGACCTCCTCACACAGGGTCCCATCTGTCACCCCAATCCGGAGTTCCTGAATTTGATGGCATGGCTATTGAGTCCCTAGTGCTCCAAAACAAGGGTTTTTTCCTGGAGGCTATCCAAACTATGATGGCGGCCCAGAAACCAATCTCTTCCAGAGCCTATCACCGCGTGTGGAAGGTCTACAAGTCCTGGTGTGATACAGCTCAACTGCCCTACCAGGAATTTTTGGTTCCTCGACTTCTCTCCTTTCTACAGGAAGGAATGAGCAAGGGTCTCTCTCTGGGCTCCCTTAAGGCCCAGATCTCAGCGCTGTCAGTCCTGTTCCAATGACGCTTGGCTACTATACCTGATGTTATGACCTTCATCCAGGGGGTACACCCACCATTCCATTCTCCACTATAAGACCTGAATCTAGTCCTCTCGGTGCTACAGGGTCCACCCTTTGAACCCCTGGCGACCATCCCACTGATCTAGATCACATGGAAGACCATCTTCCTCCTGGCAATAGCAGCAGCGTGCAGAGTTTCAGAAATCAGTGCCTTATCCCACCAGTATCCCTATCTGATATTTCACCTGGACCAAGCAGTCCGCAGAACTCTTCCAACATTTCTCCCTAAAGTGGTTTCCTCATTCCACATCAACCAGGATATCACCATCCCTTCATTTTGCCCGCTACCATCCTCTCCTAAGGAAAGGGCTCTACACTCCCTGGACCCAGTAAGGGTGCTGAAATTCTATCTGCACCGTACCAAGGAGCTTTGACCCTCCAATTCCTTGTTCATTCTACCCTTAGGTCCCCAAAAAGGCCATCCAGCATCAAAAGCAACCATTTCCCCCTGTATTCGGGAAACCATACATAGGGCATAAATTGCCCGTGGAAAGACGTCATCCCCCCCCACATAAGGGCCCATTCCACCAGGGCCTAGGCACCTCCTGGGCCTTTCCTGGTCACTCCATGTCAACACTTACCTGGATAGCCCCTCCCCTCTGCTCCCATCAAAAGGACCCTCCCCAAAGCTTTAAAAGACCAATCCAACCCCACTCCGGTGTCTAGTAATGAGCTTCTTGAAACTACTGAAAAAGGGTGGGAACCTTGACGTGGAGTGGCCTGGAAAGGAAAATCACAGTGAGTATAATACAATTTTCCCTGGCCACTCCATGTCAACAACATAGCAAGCTAATATCCCTAATTGGGAGGGTAAGAGTTCCTCAAAGGAAGGAAGTCTGTATCCCATAATATGAATCTATTCCAGATACATCCCAAACCAAGTGAAAACCCCACCGTAGGATGTAGAAACAAATACCTGGTATAAACCTGTGAACTCTGAATCTGCCCAGGAATCTGTATTGAAATAGAAGAGGAATGAGCCATGTGAATCGCCAGAGAATGGACTAGAACTCTATAAAAAGGCAAAGTAATGATACCGACCCACATCTGGGGAAAGTGGACCAAACACTTACCGATAAGGAAGGAGGATAGTTACAGACCAGAAGGTCTTCTCACTTCCACTATTTACCAGCACACCTGTAATAATGTGTTCTCTTAGCGATCCCTACTGGAAACAGCTAAAGTAGTAAACACCTGAGGAAAAGAAAGTCAATGACATTCTACAAGTATCAGACCAGAACAAGCTATTACAGCTAGCCATCTTGTATTCCCCTGCAAACATATACATCTTGTAGATACTATGTCTCTCCCCCTGATGTCTACAGAGTGCATAAGGGCCTGCCCATGTCCTAGACCCCAAAACGCATGCACCGTGCCAGGAGTCATGTGGGGAATCATCTAGCTAAACATGATAGACCCAGGGAGAATAACCCACCAAATCCAACCAGTCAAGAGCCTTGTCGGTCCTGTAGGCTCTAAGATGGTACCCTAGACAAAAGCCTACCAAGTGGCCAGTTTTATACCTACCACACATTATTAACAAATGGTTTGCAGATACTAACCCCCAGAGACTACATGCCACCACTGGAAGTGAGCAGTACCTGCCTCTGTGAGGAAGCAGCATGGAGCAAGCATTAGGCAAGGCTGAAACTGATCCCTATCCTATACCCCTGATACCCTGCCCAAACATAATTTGGATGGTACTACGGGATCTGCACACCATAGAATGGGGGTCCAACCATATTACATGCCCACCAAACTAACATTTGCAGAGATGCACTAATACCTCTTACCCATGAGGATACACCCTGAAAAGGATAATAGATTTCATCATGTAGATTGGATCTAGAACCTTTGACTCATTTGCATGCTCTAAAATAAGGGCACCAAACAGGAAGTGAAGACCCAGAAAATAAAGGACTAAACCAACCTTGGACTTGTGAGGAAGGCAGCTGGCTCTGAAACCTGGAATCCTCCATTTAAAGAAAGAAATGATTCCCCAGTATTGGGGCAATAAGGAAAGGAGGCCATAAGGCTCAGGCCGCTAATTAAGTCTGCATCTCCTGATGCTAAGCTAACTGCCACCTCCCTCTCCCATCTGTAAAAATGAAGAGGAGCGTAGGGGCCACACACACCACTACCGCCGGGCGCTTCATAAGCCGGCCCAGTAGGGCACACAGATGGGAGGAACCTGCCCCCAGACCTGCTAACTGCTGCCTGGGAGGGCACATAGATCAAGGACAAACAAGTGATACCTGCCATAGCACCACTGTGCCCTACTGATCTCAGAGCCCAGACATCAAGGACTGGTGGGGGGGTGGGGGGATCAAAGATCTCAAGGACCAAACCCCCCAGTCCCTAGGATGCTTTCAGGCAGCCCTAATGCTTCCCCAAGGCTAAAAAGAAAAATTTCCTTCCAATGGGAGCAAAACAAAAAGTGAGGCAGAAGGACAAAAAAGACACCAGAGTGGAGGTAGGGTTGGGCTTTAAAGCTTTGGGGAGGGGCCTTCTGATGGGAGCAGAGGGGAGGGGCTTTCCCGGTAAGTGTTGACCAGTTGTATTAATATGTAATATGTATTAATATGTAAAATAATCCCCCAACGAGAATCCCAGCTGATGTGAGTAAATCCGGCTCCCTGTTCTCTGTTCCTGCAATTGGAGTTGGGAGCAATAAGCACAGTTTCCCAGCACTGAACAAGTCTGTCCCTTTATCCCCATGTCTGTGCCATATAACTCGATAAATAAACTCGATATTTTTATATATAGTAAATCTGACCCATAATTTCTTTAAATTCATTTGTTTTTATTTTTAAGATACCACATTGCAAGAGACAACAGCCACTGACAGTGCAATTCCAGGTACTTGTTTCAAAATATTCTTATATTCCTATGAAATTTATGAATGTCCAGTATATAAGCAAACATATTTTTTAAAGGTTTTTATTATATTATTTAGTTATATTGTATAGCTGGGTTCTTAGTGAAGGTCCCATTCGTTGTTTACAGTTTTTGATTAGCGATGTAGCGAACTGTTCGCCGGAGAACTAATTCGCACGAAAATCGGGTGTTCGCAAGTTCGCGAACTTTTAGCGAAGTTCACAATTTTGGGTTCGCCTTAGTTGGAGCCAAATTTTGACCTCTCACCCCAGAGCCAGCAGATACATGGCAGCCAATCAGGCAGCTCTCCCTCCTGGACCACCCCCGGACCACTCCCTTCCATATGTAAACCGAAGCCCAGCAGCCATTTTACATTCTGCCTGTGTGTGCTTGTTGAGTTAGCATAGGGAGAGAGCTGTGCAGGGGTTTGAGGGACAGTTTAGGTAGCTTTGCTGACTAGTAATCTACTTTCTACTGCTCTGTATGTAACTGCTGGGGGCAGCTGTTCTGCTGATCTCATCTGCTGTAACCCAATAGTCCTTGTAAGCACTGCTTTTATTTTCTGATTACTGTTACTCTTCTTTTCATTGTGTACTGCAGCTCCGTCTGTGTGTGTTGGAGACAGGTGTGCTGCTCATAGTAGTGCACTAAGCACCAACCACACATTCACATCATTTTTTTTTTATTTGTGTTTTTTTACTTTGCTACTGTAATTTATAGAGCCGAGTGCTATTAGTCTAGCTGTGGGGGACTGGTGTGCTGCTCCTAGTAGTTCACCCCAGCACAAACCAGAGATTTTTTTATTATTATTATTTTTTTTAATTTAAGTTACTGTTCTTTAACGTGTCCAGTGCTGTTTGCTGTTATTCATAGTAGTGCACCAAACACGTTACACATAGTAGTGACATTGCATTGCAATCAAATCACCTGAGCGATGTTTTTCCACCAGCAATAATATATTCCGTATCCAGTACTGCGGCGTTTTGTCTTTGCGTGTGAACCGGCTGTAACCTCTACTTGATTGGCATGTAGACGCCGGACATTTTAAAGCAGTTTATTACACAAGTTTAGAAATGTAGTGTGATTTCTGCCCTTTACAGCACAAAACGCAACGCTGTGTCAACAACGTATTTTTCAGGAAAATTTTTGCCCTTGATCCCCCTCCTGCATGCCACTGTCCAGGTCGTGGCACCCTTTAAACAACTTTAAAATCAGTTTTCTGGCCAGAAATGGCTTTTCTAGGTTTTAAAGTTCGCCTTCCCATTGAAGTCTATGGGGTTCGCAAAGTTCGCAAAAGTTTGCACTTTTTGGCGGAAGTTCGTGAACGGGTTCGCGAACTTTTTTTGTGAGGTTCGCTACATCTCTATTAGTGATGAGCAAATTTTTTCACCAGGCATGGATTCGCAGCAAATTTCCGCATTTCGCCACTGGCGAATTGAAACTTCTGTGAAAATTCGCCATGGAAAAATTTGTTGCAAGGAAATTTTTTTGTCGCACGTCAACTTGGGCACGGACGTGTAAAAAAAAGGGCGTAGTCACGTCGAAAAAAAGGCACAGTCGCATCAAATTGGGTGCGGTCGAGTCAAAAAAAGGTGCAATCATGTCAAAAAAGTGGCTGACAAAAAAGTAGTCGCAGGTGACAAAAAAGACCTGAGCGGCAAAAATTTTTTGCATCAAATGCGTTTCACAAATTTTTTTACCATTTCGCTGATTTTTTTGGACGAAACGGGACAGATTCCCTCATCACTATTTACAGTATTTCATGATACACCGGGGCTAATTTACTAACCATCAATTTTTTTTTAAAACTCGATTCGTATTTTTAAAAAAAAAAAAAAGTCACAAAGAACAAATGCTGCAACTTATCTGAGATTTACTATGCATCTAAGCGGCTAAAAATCTGAATTTGACAATTTACCAGATTAAATTTACCAAGTTCATGTACTGTAGAAGGTTCCTGCCCTTTCCTTGAATTTTTGTCTGTCTCAAAACTTTACAGATTTCACAGGGGTTTTGCCTGAAAATCCCAACTTTTTCTAATTATTGCAGTGACAATTCAATAAAGTTGGGTTTTTTATTACCACTTGATCTCGTAGCAATTTTTCCTTGCAACTTTTTTTAGTAAATATCAGACATTCAGGAAAACGTATTTAGTTAAATTGGGAAATAATTTATTTTTAGAAATGATGATGTTTTAGTAAATCTGCCCCATTATGTGACTATTAGTGATGAGTGAATTTTTTCACCAGGCATGGATTTGCAGCGAATCAACAAATTTCGTTGTGTGTCAAATTGGCCACGTTCATATCAAAATTGGGCACGTCAGACAAAAAAAAGCGTGGGCGATAAAAAAAAAAAAAGATGCGGATGACAAAAAATTGCGCGCCAAATGTGTTTCGCGAATTTTTTGGCGTAGCATAACGGGACAGATTCGCTCATCACTACTGTGACTATGTAACAGATATGTTATTTTGAATTTTACCTGTAAATCTATAGCATCTCTTATTCTACCTGAGTGGATAGTGATGGGCGAAGTTTTTCACCAGGCATGGATTCACAGTGAATTTCTGTGTTTCGCCATTGGCAGATTTTTTTTGCTAAACGGGCGCCAAAATTTGCCACAGAAATTTTTTTTTTATGTTGCTTGTGTTGCTCCCCAAGTCTTTTTACATTTGACTGTGGCTCACTAGTAAGAAAGGTTGGGGATCCCTTGCGTAGAACCACTGGGTCTGCAATTCTTCATGTGGCCAGGCTGGTAGCTACTGTATATTGGTATCTCCCTGATATATTTGTCAGATAAGTCCTTAAGGGAACAGGACTATAACATGGATAGGAAAATGACACCAGGAGAACCACAATGTGGGCTTCTACCAATTCTTTTGAGCTCAAAATATAATAAAAGGGTAAACATAATTAAACCATGGTTTAAAGGCTACACAATTAGTTATGAACACATCTGTCTGGTTTTGCTTTGCCGAAAAATTCAGGAAACTGCTGAAAAATTCAGGAAACGGCAAGAAATTTATGCGCAACATTTTTATGCACGTCAAATTTTTACACTCGAAAATTTGGGAGAACCCCGCACTAAAGCTTACTGAGTGGGTGCACTTGAATGTATTCACAAATTGATTTTATTAAGGAAAAAAGCACACACTTGATCAAGGCACACCACTGTGGAACTATAAAATTCAAATAAGTTTTATTTAATTCACTTTAAAAACGATTTTAAAAAACATACAAGGGAAAAGGAAAGGTTAAAATAAAGAATAACCTTGTGTCTGTTCGAATTGATGTAGTATCAACTTCAATAGTTACAAACCGGATTCGTATGTTACAAGTATCAAAATAATGTAACAACTTAGGGACTAGGCTTTTCCTCTGCAATTGCTACTATATTATCAACAACTTTAGATATCTCCCCACTGGGAGTAAAAGTAATCACCCTGAGTCTCCCATTATCATCTACAATCGGTAAGTATTAACAGGATAAAGTCTCCCTGGATCAAGTCGGGGTTTAGTAACCAATATATCATTCATAGATTATTTGGCATTCCACTACTCTCATGATATAATAAATCAGAAATGAACCAAATAAAGGACCCAGTGAGTTGTAGTTCAAGCTACTATATCCAGCTAACACCTGATCCGATTCTGATTCCACCAGTGGTTAAATCAACACCAACGGTAAGTATAAATTATTTAGCAGAAAGTCGGGCACAACTATTACGGAGGTCAGCGCAGGCTTGTATTGGTATACATAGATTGTAGATCAGGGGTAGGGAACCTATGGCTCTGGAGCCAGATGTGGCTCTTTTGATGGCTGCATCTGGCTCGCTGCCAAATCTTTAATAACAAAAAATGACGGGGGGGCGTGGCCTGCGCTCAGTGGATTGAAGACGTGTTCTAAGCCTTAGAACGAGTCTTCTATCCGCCGAGCGCAGGCCACGCCCTCCTCCGCATCGCATTCAGCATCCTTGGGACCCACCCTACCTTGCCCCGCAGCCAAACATATTGTATGGCTCTCACGGAATTACATTTTAAAATATGTGGCGTTTATGGCTCTCTCAGCCAAAAAGGTTCCCGACCCCTGTTGTAGATGATAATGGGAGACTCAGGGTGATTACTTTTACTCCCAGTGGGGAGATATCTAAAGTTGTTGATAATATAGTAGCAATTGCAGAGGAAAAGCCTAGTCCCTAAGTTGTTACATTATTTTGATACTTTACAACTATTGAAGTTGATACTACATCAATTCGAACAGACACAAGGTTATTCTTTTATTTATTTTTTTAAAATCGTTTTTAAAGTGAATTAAATACAACTTATTTGAATTTTATAGTTCCACAGTGGTGTGCCTTGATCAAGTGTGTGCTTTTTTCCTTAATAAAATTTTTACACTCAACTTTTTTTCTTACTCCAAATGCATTAAAGTCAATAGGCGTTTTTTTTTTTTGTAGCTGTGAGTTTTTTGTCCTGATTTTTTTCTTGCCATTTTTTTAACTTGGTGACTTATTTTTATCTCTCATACTTTTTTGCCTTGATAAAAAAAAAAATTTTGCAGCAAATTTTTGCTGCAATTTTTCAAAAAAAATTCACCAATGGCGAAATGTGGAAATTTTGCGTCGACTCCATGCCTTGGGAAGGAATTTGTGCATCACTATCCAAAATACCAGAGACAACATTCACTGCTAGTGATGCGCAAATCTGTCCCATTTTGATTCGCCATAAAATTCGCGAAACTCATTTGTCGTGCGATTTTTCTTGTCGTCCGTGTCTTTTTTGTCGCCTGTGTCTATTTTTTGTCACCCGCGCTTTTTTGAAGCGACCGCGCCCAATTTTGATGCAACTACGCCTTTTTGTTGACGCACCTTATTTGACACAGCCACACCCTTTTTGATGCGACCGCGCCCAATTTGACACGCACCAAAAAAAATTGCATGACAATTTTTCCACGCAAATTTTCACAGAGATTTGGAGAAACAATTCGCCAATGGCAAAATGTGGAAATACGCTGCAAATCCATGCCTGGCAAAAAAAATTCACTCATTCACTGCATTCCTTACAAGGGAAACACCTACAGGTGCTAATTATTCCATTTATCTGTTCTCGTGAAACCACGTTCAGTATCTAAAATACAATTTGTAAAATTGTGAAAATTGAGTTTTTTGCTTTTTTTTTTTTTTTTTAAGAGAGCACAACACCAGAGACTGTATTCACTGAAAGTGGTATCACAACCGAAACACAAACAGGTACTTTATATATTATATTTTCCTATTCTTCTGAAAACATCAAATTTATTGGCGGTTATTAAGCGGTAAATATTATTTTTTATTTTATTATTTTAAAGGCGCCACGATACCAGAGACAACATTCACTGAAAGCGACACTACAACAGAAATCTATACAGGTACTTTATTTTTCTTGTTATTTTGAAAATTTATATCAAATATATTGCATAACCCTAAGGGGCACATTTATCAACGTATGATTGAGTCTGAATACAAAAAATATATATAATAGTAGTTTTTCTCATTTATAGAACTGTGCGTATTTTCTGCAATTTTTTCTCTGATCATCAGAAATTATCGTATCTAATCCGAATTTTACCCATGTCGGGATTCGAATTCATACTTTGATGAATCTGCCCCTCAATATAATTTTTTTTAAATTATTTTACAGGCACCACGGTACCTGAGACAACATTCACTGAAAGCGACACTACAACAGAAATGTATACAGGTACTTTATTTTTTCCTATTCTTTTAAAAATTCATGTCAAATATATTGCATAACCCTAAGGGGCACATTTATCAAATACAAAAAAATTGTATTTTTTCTAAGTTTTCACACTGTGCGTATTTTCTGCAATTTTTTTTTAAGTTGTGTGACTTTTTCATACTTCGCGACAAAATTTACGCGACAAAATCGTATTTGTCGCACCAAGTAGGAAAGTTTCAGATTCATTCAAGCTTCGGTATTGTGAATTTCCTTGGGCCGGGTTGGAGCTGCAGAGTGCCATTGAGCCCTATGGGAGACTTTCCTTGGGCCAGGTTGGAGCTGCAGAGTGCCATTGAGCCCTATGGGAGGCTTTCCTTGGGCCGGGTTGGAGCTGCAGAGTGCCATTGAGCCCTATGGGAGACTTTCCTTGGGCCAGGTTGGAGCTGCAGAGTGCCATTGAGCCCTATGGGAGGCTTTCCTTGGGCCGGGTTGGAGCTGCAGAGTGCCATTGAGCCCTATGGGAGGCTTTCCTTGGGCCGGGTTGGAGCTGCAGAGTGCCATTGAGCCCTATGGGAGGCTTTCCTTGGGCCGAGTTGGAGCTGCAAAGTGCCATTGAGCCCTATGGGAGACTTTCCTTGGGCTGGGTTGGAGCTGCAGAGTGCCATTGAGCCCTATGGGAGACTTTCCTTGGGCCGGGTTGGAGCTGCAGAGTGCCATTGAGCCCTATGGGAGACTTCCCTTGGTCCGGGTTGGAGCTGTAGAGTGCCATTGAGCCCTATGGGAGACTTTCCTTGGGCCGGGTTGGAGCTGCAGAGCGCCATTGAGCCCTATGGGAGACTTTCCTTGGGCCGGGTTGGAGCTGCAGAGTGCCATTGAGCCCTATGGGAGACTTTCCTTGGGCCAGGTTGGAGCTGCAGAGTGCCATTGAGCCCTATGGGAGGCTTTCCTTGGGCCGGGTTGGAGCTGCAGAGTGCCATTGAGCTTATGGGAGGCTTCCAAATCATGCACTGAAGGTTCAATGTCAGAAAGGTTTTCACACCGTTTACGATTGTTTAGATATGAAAATTTTGTGACTTTCGGATCGGCAATATGATATTATCATGACTAATAGGATTTTTTCGTAAGCATTTTCGTGACATTTCCGATCATCAGAAATTATCGTATCCAATCTGAATTTTACCCATTTCGGGATTCGAACTTATACTTTGATGAATCTGCCCCTCAATATAATTTTTTTAAAATTATTTTACAGTCACCATAATACCAGAGACAAAGAGACCAGAGACTAAAAGCGACATTACAACAGAAATATTTACAGGTTTTTTATTTTTTCTTATTCTTTTGAAAATTCATGTCAAATATATTGCTTAACAGTAAATATAATTTTTTAAAAAATTAATCTACAGGAACCACAATACCAGAGACAGCATTCACTGAAAGCGACACTACAACAGAAATGTATACAGGTACTAAATAGAATGGGACCACCAATGTATAAAACTCTGCCACTATATAGTCTTGGAATTCCTCTGTGACTTATTGAAACCAAGAATAAACTAATTTTCTCTAAAATTACAAATGCCAAGTGATTTATTAAAACAGCCTTTTTTTAAAAAAAAAAATCATGAATGAAAAAAAAACACCATGGAAAAACGTTAAAAAAATGAGACTTTTTGAAAAAATTTCCCCCTACTGCAAAAACATAAGGATATTTATTAAAACAGCCTTTTTAAAAAAAAATGATGAATGAAAAAAAAAACATGGAAAAACGTGAAAACGGGACTTTGGAAAAATTTCCCCCCTACTACAAAAACATAATGAAAGTTACATCATAACATCCGAAAGTTATGTTTTTGCAGTAGGGGGAAATTTTTTTCAAAAATTCACATTTTTTCACGTTTTTCCATGGTTTTTTTTTTCATTCATGATTTTTTAAAAAGGCTGTTTTAATAAATCACTTGGCATTTGTAATTTTAGAGAAAATTAGTTTATTCTTGGTTTCAAAAACCACAAAGATGAGTGTTGATAAATGGACCTTTAAGCTAATAAATAAAGTTGTGTGAGAACATTCGTTTCTTATTAGTGATGAGTGAATCTGAGATTGAATCTGAGATTTTTGCCGTTTCATGAATCTTTTGAAAGAATAGCAAATTTTTCAGTGAATCAAAACTTCGCCAAAAGGGAAAAATGTTGCGTGACAGAAAAAGAATTGTTGCCTGCGACAATGTGTTTGACGCGAGAGACAATTCTTTTTGATGCGAGAGACAATTCTTTTTGACGCGAGAGATAATTCTTTTTGACATGCAACAATAAGTTTAATGCAAGACAATTATTTTGATGAGAGACAATTCTTGGGATGAGAGACAGTCCTTGTGATGAGAGAGACAATTCTTTTTGACGCAAGATAATTCTTTTGACATGAGAGACAATTCTTTTTGATGCAAGAGACAATTCTTTTTGATGCAAGAGACAATTCTTTTTGACGCGAGACAATTCTTTTTGACGCGAGACAATTCTTTTTGACGCGAGACAATTCTTTTTGACGCGAGACAATTCTTTTTGACGCGAGACAATTCTTTTTGACGCGAGACAATTCTTTTTGACGCGAGACAATTCTTTTTGATGCGAGAGACAATTCTTTTGACATGCAACAAGTTTAATGCGAGACAATTCTTTTGACACTTGCAACAATTTTTGGCCGAGTGGCGAACTTTTCCGCGGTGAATTTTGTCACTCATTTTTTTAAAAAAAAATCCCCAATGCCGAAATGCGCAAATCCATGCCTGGCGAATTTTTTTCGCCCATCGCTATTCCTTATGCAATTTTACTTAGCAGGTTTTACTTGCTTGGCATTATAGTATATTTCTAGTGATGAGTGAATCTGTCCTGCAAAATTCTCGAATCTTTGAAAAGAAAAATCTGCAAAATGCCAATAATGTCGCGCATCTAAAAAATTGTTGTGTGTGTCATTTTTTTTGACATGTCCAACAATTGTTTGATGCACACGTCAAAGAAATGAAGCACACAATTTTTTTTTTACATGTGTCATTTTCTTTAGGCGCAACACAATTTTTTTTTACGTGGATGACAATTTTTTGACACACAGCAAATTTTGACGCCTGTTTCACCTGTGAAACATGGAAATTCACCACAAATCCATGTCTGTCAAATTATTTTGCCCATCACTATATATTTCTAATTATTAATAGAACGGGGCTGTTTCACTTTGAAGAAAAAATCATAAATTGTCAAAACTGCATTGGAGTCAATGAGCGTTTTTTTTCCCCAGCACAAAAAATGAGAATTTCACTTACCTCTTATCGTAAATTCCATTTCTCTAGTCCCGACATGTCAGTACACATGGGCAGTATAGCCCCCACAGCTAGGAGGTAGGTATATACCAAAGCCAATCAAAATTAACCCTTACCTATAAGACCATGTGACTTCCTCCTCACCATTGTTATACATTTGCCAAGCAATACAAGAACCAAATAATTGGGATGGGAAACCCCGTACTGACATGTCAGGACTAGAAGAAATGGAATTTACGATAAGAGGTAAGTGAAATTCTCATTTTCTTCTTCGTCCCTTCCATGTCAGTACGCATGGGATCTACCAAGCCATGCCCCTAAAAAGTAAGGGGTGGGAATAATAATATCAACAGATGCTAAAAACAAAATCAAGCATCACAAGAAAAAACTGACCATTCCCTGCTACAAGAATCCTCTCAGGGACCAGAGGGATTTCCACACTATGGTTGCCATAAACATCCAAACCCGGCTCGGGAGGATCCTAAGCCAACAAGAAGAAAACGGTGACAATCATAACTCTGGCACTGGGCAGCTCACTGGTGTTACCAGCCCAGCAACAACCGACCAGTTAACCACAACTCTGATGCATTATCCACTAGAGCTGCCTCCATGCCCCCGATCCTTAGCACTAACCTGGGGCCCTAGAAAAATAATTGCGATCCACAAGCATCTAGCTCCAAAGCACATTGCTATCAGCTTAAATTGGTGTTGACAGCCATCAAACTCAACAACCACCAGAGATCAGCAAAAGATAATCCAAGCACAGATCTGAATCTGAATCACAAGGAAGTTGAAACCCAACTTCCTACCACTCACTGTAGCTACCAACTTTGAGAGGCTACCTAATCAGCAATGTTAGGGCCAGGTTTAGGTACTGTACACAACCTGCAGATGGAAGATCAGCTAACCAGTATAACATGACTGGAATCAACTGGAAATCATGCATGGAACAACTGGTGCACAGCCAGCCCATACTCAATGCACCAGCTAACCACCCTGCATGAAAGTCAGAGAAGAGCCATATACTATGCATGCTAAACAACCAGTGGACAAACCAAACACCCTGCCAGCAAAGGACTGGTGAACATGCCAAGAAAAGCACTGGTGGGCATGCCAACTGCCATCCCTGCATGCAAGACCCCAGAGTGAAAGACAGCTAGCACACAAGCAATAGCAATAAGCTAGCGCTGTTCTTGCAATACATGACTTTCAAGAGAACTTAAAACCTGCAACCACTGATGCACTGGTCAGATACTGTAACTGCAAAGAAACCTGTCCCCAAACTAGCCACTGCTAGTAAGGAGTGGAATACAAGGTGAAAAACAAGCACCCACACATGCCAAGAAAGCAGGTAGACAGCCACAAGCGCCAAGGCCCACCATGACATGAACCAAAGACCATATCAAAGGCAGACAACCACATGCCTGCACCAAGGACCACAGCATGACTGGCATCCATATACGCCAAGGACTAAAGCCAAGGCCAGCAGCCACCTGTGCCAAGGACCACAACAAAACTGGCAGCCTCATGTACAATTGACAGCATCCTATGAGCCTAAGTTCATAACCAGGGCCAGTCTCCCTGAGAGCCAAAGGACAGAAAACAGGGCTAGTTGCCAAGCAAACCAAGGCTAAAACCGGGGTCAAATGAGCCACAAACCAGGACCAAAGGCCAAAACTGGAACCAACGGCCAAGCAAGCCAAAGGCCAGAACCAGAGCCAACAGCCAAGCGAGCCAAAGGTCAAAACTGGAACCAATGGGCAAGCAAGCTAAAGGCCAAAATCAGATCCCACTGCCGAGCAAGCCAAAGGACAGAACTGGGAAAAATGGCCAAGCAAACCAGAAGACAGAACCAGTGGCCAAGTGAGCTAAAAGCCAGAGCGGAAGAAGCAGCCAAGTGAGTCAAGGCCAGAACCAGGGCCAGCGACCAAGCAAAGAAAATGGCCAAACCAAGGACCAGTGGCCGCTCAAGCCAACAAGGACCAGCAGACAAGCAAGCCAGAGTCCAAAACAAGGACCAGCAGGCAAGCCTATAGCAAAAATTCTGCTGCCAGGGGTGAGAGGCAGTAGCAAAGCAAGCCAAAAGCCATAACCAGGAACTGCAGCCAAGGGAGGCAAAAGCCATAAACACAACCAACAGCCAAACAAGCCAAAGACCATAATCAGGGCCAACAGACACACAAGGCAAAGTCAATGACAAGGATCAGCAGCCAAGCAAGCCAAGGCTATAGCAGAAAGTCTGATGCCAGGGGTCAGAGGCAGTAGACAGATGAGCCAGAAGCCATAAGCAGGAACTGCAGCCAAGTAAGGCAAAGGCCATAGACAGAACCAATGGCCAAGCAAACCAAAAACCATAATCACAGCCAGGGTCAACAGGCACACAAAGCAAGGCCCAAAACAAGGAACATCAGTCATGCAAGCCAAGAGACATAGCAAAAAACTGGCTAACAGGGACCAAGACCAGTGGCCACGCTGACCAGATGCCATAACCAGGACAAGGACCAACAGGCACGTAAGCAAAGGCCATAGCAAAAGCCGGCAGTCATGCAAAATGACAGTCACATAGCAATCAAACATTTACTAATGTTGGCTCCTATCATGCTAGCAGACAGAAATATACCTGTAAACACACCAGAAAGAAAAAGGAGTTGTTGAACTACATACCTGGTAGGAAAAAAATGCCTTTTAAGCCAAAGACCAAACCAGGGCCTGCAGAGATAAAATAAGCAGGAAAAAGGTACACCACTGCCACAGCAGAAACCCCAGTTAAACCAGGAAGCCCCTGATGAAATAAGAGCTGCTATGCCTGCTGTGTCTGCACAGTAGATTTGACTCACAAGGAATTCTACATATATGAAATAGCAATAACAAGGAGCCCAAGAAGCATACAAGCACCTAACAAGATAAACACTGGCTTGTAGGTAAAGGCAAACTCCAGTCAGAACCCTGGGGAAGGGTTGGTTATAAGGTTCAGACTCCCTGTGAGAAAAGGAGACACCATACTGCTACAGCAGTAGCAGTAGTCTGATATCAGTCTTCAAAGGCTCAAAACACCATAGGAAAAATGAGACTTAATTGATCACAGGCAGGAATGTGGAAATACCCACGCCTGTATACTTTCCCACTAAGCAGCTGTTTGCATACTGTGCATACATGGGAATAGAGCAGGGGGCTATTTTAGCACAAGGCTAGGACCATGGGTATGCCCACACCTGCATTTCTTCCCAATAGGTGACAGTTTGCTTACCTTACTTATTGGGGCATCAGGTAAAATCTTCTCCATTACCTGGGAATCATCCCTCTATGTATACACAGAGGTAAAAAATAAAATAAAATGACAAAAACAAAAGAAAAATCAAACTGTGAAATCACAAAATGGTGAGGAGGGAGATCCTACCTCCTGTTCAGTAGGACAAAAAATAACAATGGTGAGGAGGAAGTCACATGGTCTTATAGGTAAGGGTTAATTTTGATTGGCTTTGGTATATAGGTCCTACCTCCTAGCTGTGGGGGCAATACTGCCCATGCATACTGACATGGAAGGGACAAAGAAGAAATACAATTACTGCACAAGCAAAGTTCATATAAGATTTACCTTTTTGTTTCTTTTTTTTCTAGCACACAGCGCAATGCAACAAACAACAAATGAGATCATAAACGGAAATGGTAATAAACTTTATATGTCTTTCTAAATATGTCATTATGGGGTGGGTTCCAGTACTTAAAGCAATACTGTCATGGCAAAAACACAAACAGATGTTTTTATATTTAATTTTAAAATGTCACATGGGGCTAGCCATATTCTTCATTTCCCAGGGTGCCACACCCATGTGACCTGTGCTCTGATAAACTTCACTCACACTTTACTGCTGCGCTGCAAGTTGGAGTGATATCCCCCCCCTCACCCCCAGCAGCCGATCAGCAGAACAATGGGAAGGGAGCAAGATAGCAGCTCCCAGTAGGTATCAGAATAGCACTCAATAGTAAGAAATCCAAATCCGGATTGGGACTCCTCCAGTTACATGGGAGTAGGAGAAACAATAGGTTAGCTGAAAGCAGTTCTAATGTGTAGCGCCGGCTGAAAGCTCAGACTCAGGCACACTTTACTGCTGCGCTGCAAGTTGGAGTGATATCCCCCCTCACCCCAGCAGCCGATCAGCAGAACAATGGGAAGGGAGCAAGATAGCAGCTCCCAGTAGGTATCAGAATAGCACTCAATAGTAAGAAATCCAAGTCCGGCTTGGGACTCCTCCAGTTACATGGGAGTAGGAGAAACAATAGGTTAGCTGAAAGCAGTTCTAATGTGTAGCGCTGGCTGAAAGCTCAGACTCAGGCACAATGCACTGAGATGGCGCCTCCTATAGACTAACTAGCCAGGCTTTCAGGCTTCTTGATTGGCCAGCTGAATCTAATCAGTTCGATCTGGTCAGTCCGTAGCATTTACTCTGCTACAGGTATTAATGCTCAGCCCAAGGGAAACCTTTGCACAAACACTATAATTCTATTACTGTTCCTACAACATTTATTTATACGTTATACAAAAGGCAAATTGTACTTTTATGGGAATGTGCAAGTGGATTCCCTAAAGTTATTGTTTAACTACAACTCCCAGCATCCCCTGCAGCTCACTTAGCATGTAGGTTTCACATCGCTGGGTCTTGGAGCTAAATAACTCGATTGCTGCTGCTCAAAAAAGATAAAGCAAGTGATATGTTGGTTATTTAGGAAAAAAAAACATGAAAAAAAGCAAAAAATTATGTTTAATGTGTTTGTTAGTGAGGGAGAGGGACAGACAATATAAGGGGGAATGGGGTTGAATTTTTTTACCTTCTTCAAAGTCTTTTCCAGGGTTTCTATCAGATAGGAAAGATGGGCAGGTAGGGGTTAAAGTTTATCTGTCAGTCAAGAATGGTTGGGCCCCTCCCCTCTCTGTCAGAACTGAGGCAAGTTGAGCAGGTTCCCAATTATGATAGTTCCCCTTTAATTCCATATGAACTGCCTGGGCAACACAGATCTCCATCGGAACTATTCCTTTAGAACATAATGGGATCATTTACTGACAGCGGGGCAGGGTGCAAAGGGCAGTTCTGTACCTCTTCTCACCCACATTTACACATCTGCCCTCTGCTTGTCTAATCGATTCATAAAACTAGAATTCATATTTTTCTGTTTTTTAAAAAAACTCAAAATTTTATATACGGGTAAATGTAATTTTTCAAATTATTATATTAAAGTCACCACAGCGATACCCACAGGTACTGTATATTATATATCTCTCTATTCTTATGAGATGTTTCTATGCCCAGTATACAGTATTTATATGTTATAAACATATTTATAGATTTGTTAAGGCAACAACAACAGAGAAAGCAAACACTAAACATGAAATACATATAAGTAATAACCATTTACCCCCATACGTAATACAAGACCATTTTGAACAGGTAATACAACTTTTTTTCATAACTTACTGAACATTTAGCGCAAAAAAAAATCAGATTGGTTTTGCCGCTGTTTACAATCGTTCGGTACAAAAATTTCATGACTTTCGGATCGCCAATACGATATTATCATGACTAATACATTTTTTTTCTGAAGCATTTTCATGATATTTGCGATCTTCAGAAATTTTCGTTCCCAATCCGAATTTTTCCCATTCGGAATTCGAACTCGTGTTTTGATAAATCTGCCCCATAGGGGGGCATTTACTAACTGTTGGATTTTTTTCTTTTTCTGGTTGGGATTTTTAGCGTGAAAAAAAGTTGCAACTTTTTTGAGATTTACTATGCGTGCAAACGGCTAAAAAATCCGAATTCAACCATTCGCCAGTAGTGATGAGCGAATTTTTTGGCCAGGCATGGATTTGCAGCGAATTTCCGCATTTCGACATTGGCAAATTGTTTTGCGAAACGTCCGTGAAATTTTGGCGTGGAAAAATTTGTTGCGCGGATATTTTTTGTTGTGTGTCAAATTGGGCGCGGTCGCATAAAAAAAGCATGGGCGACAAAAAAATAGACATGGGCGACAAAAAAAAATCATGTGACAACGATTTCGCGAATTTTTCTCCTTTTTGCGAATTTTCTTGCCAT
This sequence comes from Xenopus tropicalis, assembly GCF_000004195.4. Classification (NCBI taxonomy): domain Eukaryota; kingdom Metazoa; phylum Chordata; class Amphibia; order Anura; family Pipidae; genus Xenopus; species Xenopus tropicalis. Next base: position 125,520,045 of record NC_030683.2, on the reverse strand, counting down.
TTCGCAAATTTTATATCGAATTGAAACAGGACAGATTGGCTCATCACTATTTGCCAGCTAAAACCTGCTGAGATCATGTAGAAGCCAATGGCCGACATCCCTTCCCTGTCCTGAAAGATCTTTCTTTTGCCTCAAAACTTTAGAGGTTTCGGATCATTGACACTGGTTTGGTGCGTCAATTTGCAAAATTCTAGTTTCCGGGGTGACTATTTAAAAAAAGTCACAATTTCAGCAACTTTTTCCCCCACTTTGTCTTTTTTTCAGCTCAGATTTTTAAGTACATGTTAGACATTCGTGGAAATGAGTTTAGTCAAATTTAAAAAAAAAAATAAAAAAAGAATGGGTAATGTTGGCGTTTTAGTAAATCTGCCCCCTGTGATATTGGCCATAAGATATTCTATTTCAAAGTTATTTGAAGAAAAAAGAAATGTCCGAACTGTTCTGGGATTCTCTCTATTGATATAGAATATAATAATGTATGTAATACTGTACATATGATATTTATTATGATATTGGGACTTACTGGGCAAGAACCTTATATTATATTGACCCGGTTTTGTAGGAGAAGTAACATGACCAAAAATACCCAATCATTGTGGACTATTGGATCTGTGATGTTCAAAACAGTCCAGTTGCCTAATGATACAAAAAGCAGCAATTTAGCAGGATTTTGCAATTGGACTGATTTGAATAAGCAGATTCTTAAAGAAATTATCAACTTCCAATGGCTAAAAATCTGAATTTGACCATTTGCCAGTAGTGATGAGCGAATTATTTCGCCAGGCATGGATTTGCAGTGAATTTCAGCATTTCGGCATTGGCGAATTGTTTCGCAAAACTTTGCGAAATTTGGCGCAGAAAAATTTGTTGCATAGAATTTTTTTGTCAAAAAAAGCGCGGTCGAGTCAAAAAAGCGCGGATGACAAAAAAAAAAATAGATGCGGGTGACAAAAAAGAAGGACCTCTGCCATTGGCTTCTACAGCAAGTTTTAGCTGGCGAATGGTCAAATTCAGATTTTTAGCCGTTTGCATGCATAGTAAATCCTGAAAAAGTTGCAACTTTTTTTCCCCGCTAAAAATCCCAACCAGAAAAAGAAAAAAAATCCAACAGTTAGTAAATGCCTCCTTTGGGGCAGATTCATCAAAGTATGAGTTTGAATCCCAAAATGGATAAAAGTCGAATTAAACACAAAAATTTCTGATGATCAAAAATTATAGTTTCCGGGGCGACGATTCAAAAAAAGTCACAATTTCGGCAACGTTTTCCCCCACTCTGTCTTTTTTTCAGCTCAGATTTTTAAGTACATGTCAGACATTCGTGGAAATGAGTTTAGTCAAATTTAAAAAAAAATCAAAAAGAATGGGTAATGTTAGAGTTTTAGTAAATCTACCCCCTATGATATTGGCCATAAGATATTCTATTTCAAAGTTATTTGAAGAAAAAAGAAATGTCCGAACTGTTCTGGGTTTCTCTCTATTGATATAGAATATAATAATGTATGTAATACGGTTCATATGATATTTATTATGATATTGGGGACTTACTGGGCAAGAACCTTATATTCTATTATATTATATAGAATAAGTAACATGCCCAAAAATACCCAATCACTGTAGACTAGTGATGGGCGAAATGTTTCGCCAGGCATGGATTTGCGATGAATTTCCGCGTTTCACCATTGGCGTTTTTTTTTGCGAAATGGATGAAAAAATTCGCCACACAAAAATGCGGCGCACGTCCAAAAAATGTCGCCTGTGTCAAAATAATAGTTGCGCGTCAAAAGAATAGCCGTGGGTGACAAAAGAATAGCCGTGCGACGAAAGATTGGCCGTGGGTGACAAAAGAATAGGTGCGGGCGACAATTCGCTCAGATTCGCTCATCACTACTGTAGACTATTGGATCTGTCATGTTCAAAACAATCCAGTTGCCTAATGATACAAAAAGCAGCAATTTAGCAGGATTTTGCAATTGGACTGATTTGAATAAGGAGATTCTTAAAGAAATTATCGACTTCCAAGAGCTAAAAATTCGAATTTGACCATTTGCCAGTAGTGAATTTGCAGCGAATTTCTGCATTTCGGCATTGGCAAATTGTTTTGCAAAACTTTTGGTTTGGTGCGTCAATTTGCAAAATTCTAGTTTCCGGGGCGACGATTCAAAAAAAGTCACAATTTCGACAACTTTTTCCCCCCTCTCCCCCTCTACTGTCTTTTTCAGCTCGGATTTTTAAGTAAATGTCAGACATTTGTGAAAATGAGTTTAGTCAAGTTTTAAAAAAAATTCAAAAAGAATGGGTAATGTTAGAGGTTAAGTAGATCTGCCCCTATGATATTGGCCATAAGATATTCTATTCCAAAGTTATATGAAATTTTTTTTTTTTTTTTTTAAATCAGAACTGATTTGGGTTTTTCTCTATTGATATAGAATATAATAATGTATGTAATACTGTACATATGATGTTTATTATGATGTTGGGGGCAAGAACCTTATATTCTATTATATAATATAGGATAAGTAACATGTCCAAAAATACCCAATCATTGTTGACTATTGGATCTGTGATGTTCAAAACAGTCCAGTTGCCTAATGATACAAAAAGCGGCAATTTTGCAGGATTTTGCAATTGGACTGATTAGAATAAGGAGATTCTTAAAGAAATTATCGACTTCAAAGAAGAAGTTAAGCTGCTGCCTCATTTAGGATCCCGCTGTGTATTATAAGGATTATTGATGCCCAACCTGTACTCCTCCATTGTTAGGGTATTACTGACTCAGTTGGCTGTTTTTTCATTTCTTGGTATAAGCCTGAATGTTTCCGGACAGCTGGAAGTGACGAGCAAAATTAGCCTGTTTAGTAGTGATGAGCGAATCTGTTCCGTTTCGCCAAAAAATTCGCGAATCTTTCAAAAGATCCGCGAAACAGCGAAAATGTCATGCGACAAAAAAAATTGTTGCCCGCGGCTATTATTTTGTTGCGCGGCTATTGTTTCGTCGCCCGCGGCTATTATTTTGTTGCGTGGCTATTGTTTTGTCGCCCGCGGCTATTGTTTTGTCGCCCGCGGCTATTGTTTCGTCGCCCGCGGCTATTGTTTCGTCGCCCGCGGCTATTATTTTGTCGTGTGGCTATTGTTTCGTCTCCTGCGGCTATTATTTTGTCGCGCAGCTATTGTTTCGTCGCCCGCGGCTATTATTTTGTCGCGTGCTATTGTTTTGTTGCGCGGCTATTATTTTGTCGCCTGCGACAATTTTTGGACGTGCGCCGAATTTTTCCGCGGCAAAATTTTTCATCCGTTTCGCGAAACAATCCGCCAATGGTGAAACGCGGAAATTCGCCGCGAATCCATGCCTGGCGAAACTTTTCGCTCATCACTACTGTTTAGTTGAAAACTTAATGAAATGGTGAAATTTTGCCAAACTGTTGCTGAATGTATTGGGGTCAATGGGCCTTTTTTTCAGCATTTCTAGTATTGCCATTAGTGGGGGGGTTTTACAGTATATTGTTGTTTCGTTTTTTTCTCAAAAAATTCCGAGATAATTCTAAATATTTTTTCAAAAAATTTAAGCGTTCAAAAACTTTGTGACTTTTTAGACTGACAAAAAGCATGCGAGGTTTAACTTGTCTGGCTTACAGTATGTATATATCAATATTACTTTTCTAAACAATATGTATATAGTTATACAGAATAGAGAGGACATTGTTATTTCTCACTAAAAACATAAATAGTTCTGGATGTGAATAGTGAACAATAGAAAAAGAACCAGGGTAAACAATTTTCCACCGATAGGTGCCCTTTAAGAGATCCATTTTTTTTATCACAAAACTTTAGAGTTTCCAGGAGTTTTTTTTGAGGTTTCTGTTCAACAACTCAACTCAAATTTTAATTTTTGCAACTTTTTCTTGCACAGACTTGCACAGAAGTATAAGACATTCGAGAAAATGTCCTCAAATTTACTGGAGTCTGAAAATTGAAAAAATGAAAAATTGTAGAATTTTAGTAAATGTGCCCCTAAGGTATGGAGATGCAAATTAGGAAGAAAGATCCCTTATCCAGCAAACCACGGGTCCGGTGCATTCTGAATAACGGGTCTCATACCTGTACCTTGTACTGAGATACACTCCGAGCTGAGGGAGTTCCCTGAAATAAATTGTAGAAAGGCAAACAATTAGAAAAATATGTAAAGAACAGGCAGAATGCATTTATATAACACACGTCCTATTGATCATCCCCATTTTTAACCAACAAGTTCTAGGTGTAAACTCCCCCTTTAACCTTGATAATTTGTCACATGACTTTGTAGTCCACACACAACTAAAGCTTGGTTGAGCAGTGCAGTGCAGTAGGGTGTAGATCCGCTTTAATGAGGCTATTCTCATTGTTGATGGTGTTTGTCATATTGTCTCCTTCACATCCATTTAGGTGTTCTGTATGAATACGGGAACGCAACTGACAGTCTGACCGCAAGAACTGATGGTGGTGCCGTGTTGGTAGATCTTACTGTCAACTTCCCTTTTGGGGGAAACACCTATTCTTCTTTTTACGTGAGTTATACATATATACTACTCATTGATTGTTCTGGAAACATACACAGATACCCTGGGGTAAAAGCAGCAACTGCACTTACCATTTAAAGGGAATATAAACCCTCCATAAAAGTGTCCCACTGCGCAACAAATGAATAAGCTAACCAAATATGTCATTACAGATGCAAGAGAACTGACCAATGAGAATGCTGATTCCCAGCACTGTGTCAGCCATCTTGCTCCTTGAGATTATTGTGTCATTTTGGCTTCATGATATTAAGCTGTAATTAAACAGGGTGGAACTGATACCCGACTGGGGCACATTGTCTGGAAACTGCATTGGCAAGTGCTATACCCCTGCACTGTTATCTTCCAATAGACCTTTAAAGGATAAGTAAACCTTAAAAGTAATGACAACTTGCTCAGGTTGCTCTGCTCAGGGAGGAGATGGGAAAGGGCATCTGAGGCTTCTGGTCTCTTTCCTGAGCAGAGCAACATCAGAACCCTTCTCTGTGTCTGTACAGTAACAGGAACTGACCAGCAGGTGGCGCTGTTAGCTCAGAAACTAAAAAATAAATAATTAATGCAAATTGCAAAAGTGCTTAGAAAAGCACCCTGAGCAATTTTACATTTAGTTTTTGTGAAGGTTTACTTATCCTTCAAACTTGCCAGACATGCAAATTCCACATTTCACCATTGGGGAAAATTTGCCAAGAAAAAATGTCCATTGATTTTAATGTATTTGGAGAAAAAAAGTTGAGCATTTAAAAAAGTTGCGCCGATAAATAAAAAGTTGCATGGTAGGAGTGGGAAAAATAACCACTGACTTTAATGTATTCGGAGTAAGAAAAAAAAACCAGTGTGCATTAAAACAAGTTGCACATGTAGAAAAAGCATTTCACAATTTTTTTACCATTTCGCTAAATTTTCACCAGTTTTGCAAGTTTTTCGGCAAAGCGAAATAAGGCACATTCGCTCATCACTAATTTTTCTCCAACTAAAGCCCCACTGATACGAGGGTTTCATAAATGATTGTCTTTCTGTTCTAGGTGAGCAACTATGGATACCTGAATTTCAGTGGACCCCTTATTGCCCCGTTTCTGGCACAAATTTCTACCGCAGTATCTGGTGACATTTACTACCGGCAGAGCGCTGATCCCAGCCTCCTGGCAAACGCAACGCAAGACATCAACACCTACTTTCCAGGTTTAGGGTTCTCTGCCCAGTGGGTGTTTATAGCGACATGGGACAAGGTGCCACAGAATGGAGGAACTGCCAGTCAGGTATCACTTTTATGTTATTTCTCAAAGCTATTCTGCATCATAATCTCATAATAACTGTTCTGCTATTTAAAACTGGCAAAGGGGAGTTTGGTAATATATATATATATATATATATATCTCCACATAAAAAAATGGAGCACTCATGGGACTTACATACCTCCCAACATTTGAAAAATGAAAAGAGGGACAAAAATATTTGTTTTGACCACGCCCCCTTTTGTGGCCACGCCCCGATTACCACACCCCATTTTTAAAAAAATACCCCTTTTATATAGATGAAATGGCGGGAGCAGACGAAAATGTGCTATACCCTCATACTGAACGACCTAAGGAAAACAATATAGCAACTCCTACAGTTAAATACAAGTATAGAGAGAAGGCAGTCAGTTATAAGTGAGTTATAACTAAGTACCAGTTTTGCCCCCCCATACACAGTAGCCCCCCCCATACACAGTAGCCCCCCCATACACATTACCCCCAATACACAGTAGCCCCAATACACAGTAGCCCCAATACACAGTTCCCCCCAATACACAGTAGCCCCCAATACACAGTAGCCCCCAATCACAGTAGCCCCCAATCACAGTAGCCCCCCATTCACAGTACCTCCCATAGGCGCAGCCTTCGTCTGTGGCTTCGTTATGCCTCTCCTTGTGCAGCGCGACAGGCCCTTTTATAAGGTTGCGCCCGTGCGTAATGACTTCACACCCACAGGCGCAACCTTATAAAAGGGACTGTCGCGCTGCACAAGGAGAGGCATAACGAAGCCACAGAAGAAGCAAGAACATCCGGCTACAGCAAGCGCATCCCGCTGTGCCGGATAGTTCCATGAATGTCCCGCAATGCGGGACATTCATGGAACTATCCGGGACAGCGGGATGCGCCATAAAAAGCGGGACAGTTGGGGGGTATGGACTTATGAAAAAGCACATAAGTTTATATTAGTTTGTCAGCGTTTCTATCCTACTAAGAAGACCTTTCTCAAGACATCCCAAACATACCAGGATCCCACAACCTAAAGTAGTCCCTTGATTTTTATACATTATATATATTTGATACATTATATTAAACATTATATATGTAACCCCTTCTTGGCTGTGAATGCAGACCCGTCCAGATAGATAGACTTTAGAGCATGGGGTACTTGGGACTCTAACACACAGGATGGGCCTTTGATATATGGAAAGATCAAGGGGTATGTAGTGCAATTACAACTCATTTAGCGGTGTACAAAGTAAATGAAAGAATGGACGCCAGAAGGTTCTTTTGTGCTACAACAGAACTTATTTATTTCCCAGACAAATGACCCACAGGGTTATACAATACTCACAATATGGATTAGGCAGGTAAAGGCACAGCAGATAGAAAGAGAGGGTGTCCACCGGTTTATCCCACCTCAGCCGAGTGTGGGCAGGGTAAAGGCAGCCAAACAGCACGGCACCACTATGGGGAGTAGTCAGGATAAGTATCCTGTATCCTTAGGATGTACACCTTAGCGGTCACAGATCCCAAACAGCCGACGGTGGTTCAGGGATAAGTACTAACCTGATACCTGTGTCTTAACTGCGGCCCTACATTAAGGCAACAGTGTCTGTATAGGAGAATACTCCCAGCTAATCTCTCCTGGTTGGAGCCAGAAACTGCTCTTTCTAACTAGACTCACTATCTTACTTTCCTAGAAAGTGCTTTTACAGATATTATCCTGATACTCACTACTCCTCATTCACGGGGTCCCTGTTCCCCAACTTCACTAGAGCTAGATGCAGCCTCTAGGTTAGATAGCTTTACTGGGGCCCTGTTGATCCCAGGCTCAGTGGAACTTCCCCCTGGATCAACAAATGCAGCCAAAGAGGAAGACCCACCCCTTTGCTAAACACTATATTAGCGTGCCAAGGGGGTAGTCTACCTATTAACCAATAAGGCACATATATATTTTATACATTATGAATCCAAATGCTACAAACAAATCCTGTTTAGGAACTACTGTATATAATACCCGGCAAACTCCAAGCCTGCAAAATGACTTTACATTATTTCTTTTAATGCATCAGCGCTGTCACAATTGTGGAATATGTCTGCTCTATTTCTACTGTTTTTCAATATGGGACCTCACCGATATCCTCTCTTTTCTAGGTGAATACGTTCCAGGTTGTTCTCATCACAGATGGGACCATTTCATTTGCTCTTTTTAACTATGCGGATATTCAGTGGACAACTAATGCACAGGTAATTATGATATTTGAAATGTGTTTTAACTAGTAATGAGCAATTATTTTTGCCAGGCATGAATTTGCTGTGAAATTACTCATTTTGGCATTGGCAATTTTTTTTTTGCAAACCTGCGGCGAAATTGTGGCGTGTCAAAAATTCAGCAAGTGAGGAAAAAGTTGCGGTCGCGTCAGAAAAAGTTGCAGTTCTGTCAAATAAGTGACGGGCATGTCAGTCACATCAAATAAGTAAAAATAAATTGCGCAATTCAAAGAAGTCGAGCAGGAGCCGCATTTCACAGATTTTTTCCCGTTTCCTAAATTTTTCAGCAGTTTTGTGAATTTTTTCACAAAGCAAAACAGGACAGATTCGCTTATCCCTACTGGGTACAATGGTAAATGTTTATTTAATGCACAGGGCATTTCAATCAGATTTACTTAAACACACACACACAGCTTCTATAGATATAATTTCTGCATTAAAGGAGCGATATTATTAATAGTTATATAAACATAAGGCTGGTTTCCTGGCACAGAATAACATGTACCTGACTGCAGACTGCTTGTAGGGAGAACCTGGGTAATAACTCCTTAAAGGGCCATTGCCCGTACCTTTACTTGACATCAAAGGAAGCACTTCCAAGTGGTAATGCAACAAAAATCACTTTAATCACTCGTCTTATAGGGAGTCACAGCATACAGGTAGAATCACAATGTTCAAACAAGCCAGAAACTGTTGTGCTTACCAAGGGTAGCTACTTTTGGCTCTTCACCTCTGAGCCCAGTCTCTATGGGATCTCCTGTCCCCACCTGGCTCAGCAATCTGGCACTCCCTGCGGTGCCCCTTTGCTATTCCACCAGGCCTTTTACTGGCAGACTCTCAGCCCGAAGCTCCTTGAACCTTCCCTCTAGCCTACCCCTATCTGCTTGGGTCCCTATTCTGTGGATGATCCACTGGAAACACTGTTCCCTCTACTCTCCTGGTTGGGGCAATAGGCGGCCCATACTACATAACCCTGACTCAGACTACTTGTGCCTGCTCCACTTTCAGCTGCCCTGTTCTATCCTTACTCTGTATGCAGTTCTTCTTCTCCTCCAGCCGGCCTCTTCCTGTGTTCTCCCATAAAGACCCTTAATTCTGGGTGTGGTCCCTTTTTATACATTCCACCCCACACTGCCTCTAGTGGTCGGGGTGTGAACTACACTCATACAGTTCCAATAAACATTAACCAAATTCTACTGCCACCTAGTGGTCACACACAGTAATGACACTTTCCCCCCCACATACAGATAACATTCATTTTTCACCTTCTAACATGCTGCATAGGTTCTATTCTGACCATGATACTCCCTACATGGAATTTGTACTGTATTTTCTCCATCATAGAGTAAAGAGGCTGCTGGGACACTGTTAACGGAACAATTGTGTATGAATTCATAGTAACCAGAGACCAATAGGGAAATCCATGCAGTCAGACAATTGCAGGTGTAAGTTGCCGAGTGCTACAGAAACTCTCTGCTCGCCACACAAATCAATATACATGCAACTCTTATAGGGCACCTACTGGTGGAAAATTGTTTACCCCACTGGAAGTGCAGCCAGTAGAGACTACACTTTGGTTGGGGGAAACCGTAACATTTTGTGCAGAAAATGCTTCTAACGGGCACTATGCCCCCAGCAACAGGAGGGGCTCCCAGTGTGGGCGGCCATGTTGTGACACTAACATGCACATGGCACTTAGTGCCCCAGTTTGCTCATTATGTACATGTGTATGTGAGAGCCCCAGCTCCCCAGGGCCAACAGCTACATTAAAGGGGAACTAAATAGTGATGAGCGAATCTGCCCCATTTCACTTCTCCATAAGATTTGCGTAATGGCAAGAAAATTTTTGAAACGCATTTGTTGCACAATTTTTTTGTCGTCCGTGTCTTTTTTACATGACCACGCCCACTTTGACTACAAATCCCATAACAATTTAACATCTAATGAAGGGTGAGGCATGCTGGGAGCTGTAGTCCAGCAACATTAGGGCTGTATTCTTAAAGCAATATTGCCCAATAAAACTTTCCCCCAAATCCCCATTAAAATGCAAGAAATCCCCCAATGAGAATCCCAGCTGATGTGAGTAAATCCGGCTCCCTGTTCTCTGTTCCTGCAATTGGAGTTGGGAGCAATAAGCACAGTTTCCCAGCACTGAACAAGTCTGTCCCTTTATCCCCATGTCTGATTCCTGTGCCATATAATGAGGGGAAAAATGCCATCATTATCTCTATATGTAAGGTACCAGCAAGGGGCCTGACACAGTGCTGGGAATCAGCATTCTCATTGGTCACTTCTCTTGCACTTACAGTCACATTTTTGCTCAGTAGAATTCTCATTGGGGAATTTCCTTGCATCTATAATGTTTTTGTCAACTTCTAAAGCAAAACTAGGGGGCGCAGTGGGACAGCGTTATGGTTGGGTTTACAACCTTTAATATGCAGAATACTCCTCCAAATGAAAATCCCTGCCGATACACTGATATGCGCCCTTTAATTACACATGGAAAACAATTCACCAATGAGAATTCTACTGACCAAAATCTTAATTACAGATGCAAAAGAACTGACCAATGAGAATACTGATTCCCAGTACTGTGGCAACTATTTTGCTGATATCTTACATACAGAGATGATTGTGCCATTTTGGCACCATTATATTACACTGAAACCAAACATGCTCTTACTGTTCCTCATTCATGGGATCCCTGCTCCCCGACTTCCCCAGAGGTACAGATTCCTCTAGGGTCAAACACTTCTCGGCCTTGTTGATATCAGGCTCCCTGGAACATCTACGTGGTACAACAGATGCAGGCCAAAGAGAAAGATCCATCCCCTGCCAGAGTTGGACTGGCGCACCGGGATACCGGGATAAATCCAAGTTGGCCCCAGTCCTGCTGGGCCCCACAATATGCCCCACTAGCCCCTGCTGGCAGCCCAATTCTCTAATTTCTCACCCACCAGCACCCTGCTAGTCACCTGCTCACCTATCCTTCACCCTGCTGGGCCCCGCCGAGCCTGACAACTGTGTTCTGGAACCAAACCATTATTGCAGCGAATAGGAGTTTAAATTAAAAATGGACATGCATTCCACAGTGGAACGCACGGCCATCTTTAATTTTTTATGCAGGCAAAACTTTGTATGTATAAAGTTAATACTTAAATTAACCAATTATTATGTGATCATAAATTATTTTCTGCAGTGATCTTAATTATATGTCTGGGTAAATATGACTAAAGTGTGTGGCAAAGGGCATACAAATGTTGGCACCATGCTCAGTGCATTTTTGGACCCCAAAGTTTCACTTTTACCCTTAAGGCCCCATATTTTGTTGCAATTTACTTGAGACATGATGTACAAAGTAAGGTGGGGGCAGTGGTGGAAGTGGCGAGTGGGCCCCTGTGGTAAGGTTCTCTGGTGGGCCCCAGGTGCCCCAGTCCAACACTGCCCCCTGCCAAACACTGTAATATAGTGTGCAGGAAGTGGTCATAAGGCACATAAGCCAATAACATGAGCTGTGCTAATAGCTAAATAGATACATGGGCATCTTCCCAGTAACCGTGAAATAAGGAATTGTAGGGATTTAAACCCCTGTAAGGTCCTTACACAATAGAACCCTATAGGGGACAAGTACAGGTATTTCTATGCTGCCATTTGTGCAGCAATACAAAAAAAGTCACAATTATCGCACGACAAGTCATAAAAGTTGTGGTTTTTGCGACTTTTCCGTTACTTTTTTCGTTCATGCTTTTTTCATTTCAGACCTTTTGATAAATGACCATTTGTGCAAAAGGGTTTTTATGTGGTTTCTTAAAATGTGATCATTTCCCTAACAGGCTTTTTGGTACAACGGAACCCAAGTTTATCAGTTAAATACACCAGGATCTGTTTTCAATTGGACAACCTCAAGTAACGTTAACTATCCTGGGCGGTGGGCTTTCATGGTAGGCACAGTACAACCTGTAGGTATGTATAACAGCTTTGTATATTTAGGAGCCGCTAATATCTGTACCGCTAGGTAGAACATTCAGCCAGAAACCTTGGAAACGCCAACAAAAAATATGGCAAAGGGCAAAGCAAAAATGTTACTTGTTATTTGGTTCATTCTGCAAACTGATTCAGCCACCAGATATCATTTTTGGATTCCTCTATGTCCTGATTTAACAGTTTATAATTGTGTAAGTTATAATTGTATTTTCCGTTTGACCACTTACGGGCACATTTATCAAAGTCTGAATTTCAGACATTAAAAAGCACGATACAAAAAATTTGGATTAAATCCGATATTTTCTGATGTGCGCTTAGAGTATGAAAATTTCGGATCGTGGACGTACGAATATATTGTGGTGCGATCCGAAATTTCCGAAATTTTTGTATCCGAATGATCGTAAAAGGCTCGAAAAACTTTCTGACTTCAGTGCAAATTTTTAGTATTCGGACTCATCATACATTGATAAATGTGCCCCTTAGTGTTGGATAGAAATGACTTTGAAATCATATGATGTTATGAATTCAGAATAAATCAGGACATTCGGTGATGCTTCCTTGGTATCACATTTTCTTTGTACTTTACTCTCAAAATCTTAGGCTGGAGAAAGAAATTTTATATGGTATGGGATCTTTTATCCAGAATGTTTGGGACCTGGGGTTTTCTGGAAAAAGACATTTCAGATCTTAATCTGTTAAAAATCAATTATGAATCCAATATGTATTTATGTAGCTTACGTAACCAAAGTACTGTTTTATTATTAAAGAGAAAAGGGAATCATTTAACCATTAAATAAACCCAATAGGGCTGTTCTGCCCCCAATAAGGGGTAATTATATCTTAGTTGGGATCAAGTACAGGTACTGTTTTATTATTACAGAGAAAAGGGAATCATTTAACCATGAAATAAACCCAATAGGGCTGTTCTGCCCCCAATAACGGGTAATTATATCTTAGTTGGGATCAAGTACAGGTACTGTTTTATTATTACAGAGAAAAGGGAATCATTTAACCATGAAATAAACCCAATAGGGCTGTTCTGCCCCAATAAGGGGTAATTATATCTTAGTTGGGATCAAGTACAGGTACTGTTTTATTATTACAGAGAAAAGGGAATCATTTAACCATTAAATAAACCCAATAGGGCTGTTCTGCCCCAATAATGGGTAATTATATCTTAGTTGGGATCAAGTACAGGTACTGTTTTATTATTACAGAGAAAAGGGAATCATTTAACCATTAAATAAACCCAATAGGGCTGTTCTGCCCCAATAAGGGGTAATTATATCTTAGTTGGGATCAAATACAAGATCAAGGTATAGGATTTATTATTCTAAAACCTGTTATCCAGGAATTCTAAATTACGGGAAGGTCATCTTCCATAGACTCTATTTTAATTAAGTAATGGAATGGAAGTTTTTTATAGTGCAAAAAAAACTTGAATCTTAAAAAAACAAACAAACTTGAAAGTTGATAAATCACCCCCTCAGTGTTTTAATGATTTTTAGAATACTTAGGGGCCCATTTACAAATCATTGAGTTTTATTTTCTCGAATCAGATTTTTAGCACTAAAAGTCACTGAAAAAAGTCTTCATGTTTTTGATATAGACTATGGGGCACATTCACTTAGCATCTTTTACTTCTAGATATATTTGAGATTTATGAATGGGTTTTTGCCAGTACTCAGTTTTTCTGATATCATTTCTCGAAAAATGTGAATTTTTCAGAAATTTTTCCTCAAAAAGGAGGGGCTCCCAGTGTGGGTGGCCGTGTTGTGGCACTAACAGGACCATAACATGGATAGGAAAATGACACCAGGAGAACCACAATGTAGGCTTCTACCAATTCTTTTGAGCTCAAAATATAATATAAGGGTAAACATAATTAAACCATGGTTTAAAGGCTCCACAATTAGTTATGAACGAATCTGTCCGGTTTTGCTTTGCCGAAAAATTCAGGAAACTGCTTAAAAATTCAGGAAACGGCAAGAAATTCATGAAAAGTCAATTGACGACTTTTTATCTGCAACATTTTTATGCAAGTCAAACTTTTACACTCAACATTTTTTTCTTACTCCGAATGCATTAAAGGTCGATTGGCGTTTTGTTTTTGTTTGTTTTCTTGCTGTGAGTTTTTTGTCCTGATTCTTTCTTGCCATTTTTTTGACTTGGTGACTTTTTTTTTTCTCTGCTACTTTTTTGCAAAAAAAAGTCACCAGTGGCGAAATGTGGAAATTTAGCGGCGACTCCATGCCTGGTGAAGGAATTTGTGCATCACTATCCACAATACCAGAGACAGCATTCACTGCTAGTGATGCGGGAATCTGTCCCATTTTGATTCACCATAAAATTAGCGAAACTCAATTGTTGTGCAATTTTTTTTTGCCCCCAGTGCTTTTTAGAAGCGACCACGCCCAATTTTGATGCAGCTATGCAGTTTTGTTGACTCACCTTATTTGACACAGCCACACTCTTTTTGTCGCAACTGCCCCCAATTTGATGCACAACAAAAAAAATTGCGTGACAAATTTTTCCACTGCGAATTTTCACGGAAGTTTTGTGAAACAATTCACCAATGGCAAAATGTGGAAATTCGCTGCAAATCCATGCCTGGCAAAAAAGTTCACATCACTATTCACTGCAAGTCTTACAAGGGAAACACCTACAGGTGCTAATTATTCCATTTATCTGTTCTCGTGAAACCACGTCCAGTATCTAAAAAACAATTTGTAAAATTGCGAAAATTAAGTTTTAAGCATTTTTTGCTTTTTTTTTTTTTTAAGAGAGCACAACACCAGAGACTGTATTCACTGAAAGTGGCAGCACAACCGAAACACAAACAGGTACTTTATATCATATTTTCCTGTTCTTCTGAAAACATCATATTTATTGGCGGTTATTAACGGTAAATATTTTTTATTTTATTATTTTAAAGACGCGACGGAACCAGAGACAACATTCACTGAAAGCGACACTACAACAGAAATGTATACAGGTACTAAATAGAATGGGACCACCAATGTATAAAACTCTGCCTCTATATAGTCTTGGAATTCCTCTGTGACTTATTGAAACCAAGAATAAACTAATTTTCTCTAAAATTACAAATGCCAAGTGATTTATTAAAACAGCCTTTTTTTTAAAAAAAAAAACATGGAAAAACGTGAACAAATGTGAATTTTTGAAAAAATTTCCCACCTACTGCAAAAACATAAGGATATTTATTAAAACAGTCTTTTAAAAAAAAAAATCATGATTGAAAAAAAACCATGGAAAAACGTGAAAAAAAGTGAATTTTTGAAAAAATTTCCCCGAAAGTTATGTTTTTGCAGTAGGGGGAAATTTTTTCAAAAATTCACATTTTTTTTCACATTTTTCCATGGTTTTTTTTCATTCATGATTTTTTTTTTTTTTAAAAAGGCTGTTTTAATAAATCACTTGGCATTTGTAATTTTAGAGAAAATGAGTTTATTCTTGGTTTCAAAAACCACAAAGATGAGTGTTGATAAATGGACCTTTAACCTAGTAAATAAAGTTGTGTGAGAACATTCGTTTCTTATTAGTGATGAGCGAATCTAAGATTTTTGCCATTTTGTGAATCTTTTGAAAGAATAGCAAATTTTTCAGTGAATCAAAACTTCGCAAAAAGGGAAAAATGTTGCGTGTCAGAAAAAGAATTGTTGCATGTGACAATGTGTTTGACACGTGGCAATTCTTTTTATGAGAGAGACAATTCTTTTTGGCACGAGACAATTCTTTTGATGAGAGACAATTCTTGTGATGAGAGACAACTCTTGTGATGAGAGACAACTCTTGTGATGAGAGAGACAATTCTTTTTGACGCAAGACAATTCTTTTGACGTGAGAGACAATTCTTTTTGATGAGAGAGACAATTCTTTTTAGCGCAAGACAATTCTTTTGACATGCAACAACAAGTTTAATGCGAGACAATTCTTTTGATGAGAGACAATTCTTGTGATGAGAGACAATCCTTGTGATGAGAGAAAATTCTTTTGATGTGAGAGACAATTCTTTTTAGTGCAAGACAATTCTTTTGTCGTGCAACAACAAGTTTAATGCGAGACAACTCTTTTGACGCTCGCAGCTATTTCTGAAAGAATAGCACATTTTTCAGTGAATCAAAACTTCACAAAAAGGGGAAAATGTTGCGTGTCCGAAAAAGAATTGTTGCGTGCGACAATGTGTTTGACGCGTGACAATTCTTTTTATGAGAGAGACAATTCTTTTTGGCATGAGACAATTCTTTTGATGAGAGACAATTCTTTTGATGAGAGACAATTCTTGTGATGAGAGAAAATTCTTTTGATGAGAGAGACAATTCTTTTTGATGCAAGACAATTCTTTTGACGTGAGAGACAATTCTTTTGACGTGAGAGACAATTCTTTTTGATGCGAGAGACAATTCTTTTTAGCGCAAGACAATTCTTTTGTCATGCAACAACAAGTTTAATGCGAGACAACTCTTTTGACGCTCGCAACAATTTTTGGACGAGTGGCGAACTTTTCCGTGGCAAATTTTGTCACTCATTTCACACAAAAAAATCCGCCAATGCCGAAATGCGCAAATCCATGCCTGGTGATTTTTTTTCACCCATCACTATTCCTTATGCAATTTTACTTAGCAGGTTTTACTTGCTTGGCATTATAGTATATTTCTAGTGATGAGTGAATCTGTCCCGAAAAATTTTCAAATCTTTGAAAAGAAAAATCTGCAAAATGGCGATAATGTCGCGCATCAAAAAAAATTGTTGCGTGTGTCATTTTTTTTGACACGTCCAACAATTGGTTGATGCGCACGTCAAAGAAATGAAGCACACAACAATTTTTTTTTTTACGTGTCATTTTCTTTAGGTGCAACAATTTTTTTTTTTACGTGGGTGCCAATTTTTTGTCATGCAGCGAATTTTGACACTTGTTTCGCCTGTGAAACATGAAAATTCACCACGAATCCATGTCTGTCAAATTATTTTGCCCATCATTATATATTTCTAATTATTAATAGAACGGGGCTGTATCACTTTGAAGACAAAAATCATAAATTGGCAAAACTGCATTGGAGTCAAGGGGCATTTTTTTCCCCAGCACAAAAATACCATTTATTTCCGACAAAACAAATCATATGGAGAAATTCTAATAATGTTGTTTTCTTTTGGGCAAAATAATACATTTTATTCCTGGCAAATACAAAATGCACGGCCATTCTAACAAGGTCATTGGTCTTTTTCCCCCACATTTTTTCGAGTGCAAAAATGAATTAATTTTTTAATTTTTGGCTCATCCCTTGTTAATAACTTCACTGTCTTTTGTATTAAGGCACCATAATTCCAGAGACGACATACACCCCCAGCTACTTTACAACATATTCACAAACAGGTACTAAATATTATGGGGATTATTTATGTAGTAACAAATCACTTTAAATTTAGCAAATTTTCCAATATGGCTTCATTTTTTATTTTTTTTTCCTAGCTTTTAAAATGTTTGCATTCATCTTCTGCTTCTAAATGGGGGTCACTGACCCCAACAGCCAAAAAAAAAAACTATTGCTCTGTTGTACTATTACCTTTTCTTACTTATCTTTCTATTCAGGCCTTCTCCTACTGTATATTACAGTCTGTCATTCAAACCACTGCCTGGTTGCTTGGGTATACTGGGCCCTAGCAACCAGGTAACTGCTGAACAAAAAGTTGGTTAATTGCAAAACCAACAAAAAATGAAGACCAATTACAAACTTCTCAGTTTGTAATATCACTGTCTCAATATCACTGTCTGCCTCATACAGAAAGTTTCAATCTTTTCCTAAATTTTATTGAAAATAACTTACCCAACTTCAGGTTTGGACTGGGCCGCGGGGCACCGGGAAAATAACTGGTGGGTCCCAGTGGCCCAGACCCGACCCTATTGCTGCTTCCTCTGGCCTCCGATGTCCTCCCCTGATGCGTTTCACATACGCGCGTTTAGGGGGCGACATCAGACAGGGGGCCCTGTGAGGGGGGTTAGGGGTGTGTAGTGGGGGCCCCTGCAGGAGATGTGGCCAGAGGAGGCACCTTGGGGGGTGCGGGGGCCTTTGGGGTAGTAGCCCCGGTGGGCCCTGCACCCACCAGTCTGACCCTGCCCAACTTTACGATTGCAATTTAATTCGATATATTCTTGTAGTACAGCCTATCAGGGTATCAGGGAAAACAATATCATGATTATCACTAAATAAACAAAGGCAAAATGAAACAAACACTTTATTTTTTATTTATTTTTTTTTAGCACAAAGCACAATACAGCAAACCACAGAGCGTCAAGTCATATACAGAAATGGTAATATGCTTTTTCATGTCTAAATCTTTCATTATGTTGCACAGTTGGTTATATAATCTGAGTGTAACAGTGTAGATCAGGGATCCCCAACCTTTCTTACTCGGCAGCCAAAGTCAAATGTAAAAAGACTTGGGGAGCACCACAAGTACCATAAAAGTTCACGGAGGAGCCAAATAAGGGCTGTGATTGGCTATTAGGGGCCTCTATGCACCCTATCAGCATACAGGGGCTTTATTTGGTAGGAAATCTTGTTTTTATTCAACCAAATCTTACCCCCAAGTCAGGAATTCAAAAATAACTCCCTGGTTTGGGGGCACTGAGAGCAACATCCAAGGGGTTGGGGAGCAACATGTTCCCCCCGAGCCACTGGTTGGGGATCACTGGTGTAGATGAAGACAAGGATAAGTGGCACAAGTGGCATTGTGAGAAAGTAGCAGCCTACTGTGTGCAAGTGAAACCTATCCAGCCCTACCCTAAGCATAGATATATAAATTATGCATAAAACCATATATATGCCCATTATCAAAAGACAATGTTGGCAACGATAAGAGGGAATTACAAGGCAAAACCTGGGGATTTATGCCCTTTTCCTACCTTTCCTATACTACTGCAAATATGGTGGACTTCCATAGGTCCTTCCCAGACAAGTCTGGATTTGTGGAAAGGCCACAACGTCCCAGGCCTAGGGTGGCATGAGAAGAATGGATAAAAGAATGGTGGTGGGCAGGAGATTTGTAAAATGTTTTTCCCACCCACCAAGTTAACATTGCAGCTCCATTCTTCCTTTCTAGCAGTGTGGGGATGATGGCAGGGAGTTAGTGTGGTCATATCAGGGCAGGGAAGGGAGTGCAGTCATGGGGTGGGGGGCAATGCAAGGGTGGTAATGGCAGCAGTGAGGGGGGGTGATGCATTGGCCTAGGGTCGAATCATTATAAAATCAGTCCCTGTACCCAGAGAAGCCCAGGGACCCAGGGTGCCAATAACTGGTATAGACCCAACACCCAGGTGGTCAAACAAGGACCATAAATGAAAAAGGCCGTCGTCTGAAGAAGAGGCAGGTTTATGTGTGGTTGGGCCTTTGTATGAGAAGATGGTGAGGCACTGCCGAGGGCCCTTTGGGTGGTTAATCTGCACCTCCCCTCAGCCCTGACTGCATTAGTTGGTGTTGTATTGGTGACGAGAGGGTGGGGTGGCATGTAGGCATCCTGCCCCTTACATTGCATGCCATTCAGACGCACAAGGTAGGGAGGGTCCAGAGGCACAGCCTGCATTGGGGCCAGTCCTTAACCATGCACAGTAAGGATATGGCTTTGGTTGTGCCTCCTGGTCTGTCAGGACTTCCACCTCCAAGGTGACACAGGTGCAGAGAGTTGGAAAGCATAGATGGAACTGGCCAAACTCCCAGATACAATCTGAGCCGTGTATGACCAGCTTTAGACCTGGCAAAATCAGTTTGTCGCTCCCAACACGAGCATGTTGCTTACAGCTATAAAAATGTCTGAGGAGCAATGGATAAACTGTAAGAAAATAACACTACTAATGAAGATTGAAAGTTGTGTATGTATGTGACAGTTGTTCCTACCTATGTACTGTAAAGCCAAGCTGATTTCTGTATTCTTATGCCCCTCAGCTCTTCTCTATCCGTACGGCCCAGGACTTGATTTTGTCACCATAAAATCTGACGATGGCGCATCTGAGGCAATACAACTCTCTATGAATATTTCTATTTTTGGAAAATCCTTTTCCTCGTTGTATGTAAGTGTTGAATCCTACGCTGCTAATTACCACTTCATTTCTGTTTCAAACAATGTTATTTCTGCAGGACCCCAGTCTTTTTAAAACTAAGGTTAAAGACTACCTTTTGGAGCACTCGCCCAGCACCTGATCTGGGAACTGGCACTTATATTGTACCGTCACCCACTGTGACCTACAGCACTTATATCTGCCTATTTGTGTCTGTAAGTTACCCTCCCATATAGATTGTAAGCTCTACGGGGCAGGGACCTCCATCCTCTTGTGTCTTTGACTCTTAACTTATTGCAACTGTATTTATCTGTATTTATTGTTATACTATGTATTTATCTATTATTATCTTATTAACCCCCTGTTTGTATTAATGTATTCTACTGTACAGCGCTGCGTACATAAGTATAAATAAATAAAGATACAATATAATACAATACCGGCAAGTCAATGAAAATGTAAGGATGGTCTTCTTAGAAGGCAACAGCACTGTGATAGGTGGTAGATAATCCAATCATTGCAAGACCTAGGGGCTGATTTACTAAGACACGAATTTGAATCCGAATTAGAAAAATTCCGATTGGAAAACGAACATTTTGCGACTTTTTCGTATTTTTTGCGATTTTTCGGCGTCTTTACGAATTTTTCGTATCTTGTCTCGAATTTTTCGTATTGAGCGCTCGTAAGCCGTGGCCGAAACTTTCAGACTTAGCATGTTTTTGGAAGCCTCCCATAGGACTCAATGGCACCCTGCAGCTCCAACCCGGCCCAAGGAAAGTCTCCCATAGGGCTCAATGGCACTCTGCAGCTCCAACCCGGCCCAAGGAAAGTCTCCCATAGGGCTCAATGGCACCCTACAGCTCCAACCCGGCCCAAGGAAAGTCTCCCATAGGGCTCAATGGCACCCTGCAGCTCCAACCTGGCCCAAGGAAAGTCACCATACTGAAGCTTGAATGAATCCGAATCTTTCGTACTCGGCGCGAAAGCTGCGTAAAAGTCGTAACGGTTACGAAAAAGTCGCGTCAATTTCCGAAAAATTCGTAAAGACGCCGAAAAAAATCTCAAAATACCGACCATTACGAAAAAAACGCAATCGGACGCATTCGGCCCATTCGTGGATTAGTAAATCGGCCCCCTAGGCTTAGAAAAGCACCCTGAGCAATGTTACATTATTTGTTTTTAAGATTTACTTATTCTTCAAAACATAGCCCCTGTTTATATCTTATTAAATCTGTTTTGAAATAAAAATGACAGTAAAATTCATTAACCCGTTAAACTCCCATTTAATTTACTGTGTTTTTTTTTTCCATCAGATTGACACTAATGGTCTGATATCATTTAATTTACCAATATATACATACACACCCGCTCATCTCCCCGCTATAGGGAACATGTTCATTGCACCTTTTTGGGCCGACGTGTACAACGTATTTCAAAGTGACATATATTACCGGGAAAGCACAGAGGCATCACTACTATCCCAAGCTACGAGTGACATTAGAAGATATTTCCATAATATGAACTTCTCTGCCAAGTGGGTCTTTGTGGTCACGTGGCATAAAGTCCCTTATTTTGGATCCTCCTCCAGCAAGGTATTGTTGATATTATTTTCCTGTATTTTTGCTATTGCAGTATATTCATGGTTGGCAGTGAACCCTTTTAGTACCATTCAAGGCCAAAAGGAAAGCAAAAGGATTTCAGAGGAAATCCAGTATAATATCTAGTAACCAACTGCCATTTTGGGTCAAAATACTAATGCTAATGACCTGCACACCCCTACGGAGCCTTTCTGCACCTCTCATATGATCTACACAAAGGGGTATATTCATCATGCTGTGTAAAAAGTAGAGTGAAGCATTACTGGTGATGTTGCCTAGGGCAACCAATCAGCAATTAAATTTCAACAGTTAGAAAATTAAAGCAAAGCATCTGATTGGCTGCTATGAGCCACATCACCGGTGATGTTTTACTCCACTTTTTACACAGCATGATAAATATACCCCATAATGTCACAGACCTGATGGAAAGAACCTCACAAGATACCACTGATAGTTGCTTAGCTGGAAGGCCTTGCTGCAGTCTACATACGGGACAACTGAATCAACACACACTGTATGTGGTAAACACACACTCAACATGAAAAATGATATAGTCCCCATACTTGAAATGTCGGAAAAAAAAGTTTTTATTGTCATAGATCTATTGGTAATTTTTTTCATCACTGGATATTCTTGGCTAGATCGAATCCGGGCAACTGCATTGGTCCTACAGGCTGATCATGTCCAATTGTTTGTTAGGGTCACCAAGGCCACCCTTTATTTTCTGGTAGCAGAAGTTCTGTATGAAATGTGCCCTTCTACAACACCAGGCCATAATGATTATGCCCTTGCTGCCTAAAGGTGGCCATACATGGCCAATTGTTTATCGGCCCGTGTAGGGGCAGGAATGAGGGGCATGCCTGACCGATATCTGGCCTGAAATTGGGCAGATATCGATCAGGCAGGTTAAAAAATTTACTCGGATCGGGGACCGCATTGGCTCGTTGATGCGGTCCCCGAACAGACTGCGGCCATTCCTCCTGTTATAATTCGATCGTTTGATCGCATTAGCCTACATTTGCCCGTTATTGCTCACCCGTAGGTGAGGATATCAGGAGAAGATCTGTTCGCTTGGTGACCTCGCCAATCAGGCAGATCTTAACGTTTATGGCCACCTTAAGTTTGAGCGAGGTTAACCGAGACTCCCCAGAACTATTGCTTTAGTATTTACGTCGTAATTTACAAAAGTTCAGCTAACTTTCTAATGAGATAATGACACAGTCAGCATCGGGCTGGGCCAGAGGAACACTGGGTAAAACCCAGTTGGCCCCAGCCTTGTTAGCCTCAGCCGCCCCACTGACCTGATCCCCTCTGACCTCCCCTCCAGATTGCTACCACATCAGAGATTACAAAGTATTCCCAATGTAGGGAAGGGGGATTGCAGTGTTGTGTATTCTTTGAAAGACTTGACAGTGACCGTACACCTGGGGTCAGGGGGGCCCTGAGATGGCAGCTCGAATCAGGACATGGTCATGATTTTATCCATTCATAGTAACATCCATCATTCCATGACTTTCCAAGTTTTTTAGAACCCTCTTGGGGCATTTAGCAACTATCCAACTAATTAGAAGGCAAGACCAGCAACACTGAGTTCATAGAAGAAAGGGAGGTACAACCAGTAGAGGTTTGGTAGAGTTTGAAGGCCACATTGACTAAAACTATTGCAATAAACAAACTATTCCAAAATGGTCAGCATTTGAAAGTTTGAACTGGCAGGTCAATGTGATTGCCCTGTTACAAGATCCTCATCACAATTATTAACCAAAGGCTGTATTTTAGGTGAACACATTTCAGGCTGTGATTACTACAGATGGGAACCTTACTTATGTCATGTTTAACTATGGAGACATTGAGTGGACAACTGGCACTGCCAGTGGCGGATCCAGTGTCTCAGGACTTGGGGGTATACCTGCTTTGGTAAGTAAAAAATATGTACTTTTTTCTGGATAATTTTTTTTGCTATATATCCCTATACTGCCCACTGTATCCCTCTACTTAGCCACCAGTAGGAAAGACTCATACACCTCTCCTCCCGCTCCCCAAGTGCCACCCCTCTCTGCCAATCCCAGCACTGGCGCCTGTCACGTACAGGATTCAGTTCAAGATTCTCGTACTCTCCTTCAAAGCACTCACTGGTGCCGCACCCCCCTAATCCCCATGTACCCCCAGGGATAACCTTCACTCTACACATGACCTCCTTCTCTCCTCCTCACTCACCACCTCCTCTCACTCTCGCACCCAGGACTTCTCACCCGCTGCCCCATTCTCTGGAACGTTCTTCCCCAGTCTCTTAAAACTCACCTTTTCACTCAACCCCCCCCAAACACTCACTAACCACTGGTTTTCACCTCTCACTCCACACTTACTGTCACATTACACACCTACATGAGCTCCAACCCCATGCTTGTTACCCTGACCTTATGTCTCACCCCTCCTTTTTAGAATGTAAGCTCTTGCGAGCAGGGCCCTCCCCCTAGTATCTCTGATCTAATCCAATGTAACTGCTAACCATTTTGTGTATTGTTTATATAAAGTATTATATATAACTTATGTCTTTTGTACCCCTCTATTCTATGAAGTGCTGCGTAAATTGATGGCGCTATATAAATAATAAATAACTACATACTCTGTTTAGAAGATTCAGTTGACTTGACTTGTGTTCCCCGCAGGCCGGTATAAACAGTGGCAACTTCACTGGGTTCTATGAAATACCCGGGTCTATGTCTGCCTCCATTATTAACTTGGCGTCCACAAGTAATGTTGGCTTTTCTGGACGCTGGGCTTTCCAAGTGAACGATTTGATCCCTGATGTCCTTAATGGAAAGACAAGTAAGTTAAAGCAACATTTCTACCGTATGGTTTATTTATTGGAATCCTTTTGTGTTTTTCAAGAGCACAATAACTTATTAAACAGGATTTACTACATATTTTTGGACCAACAGTAAATAAATCTGCATTATTATTCTGATCGAATGTGAGGTTAGATGTTAGTAGAACCAATGGATGTATTTATGGTTAGTAAGGATGTAAGAAAGAGGACTCCAACATGGAAAGTGACATTTTCTTCCTTTTTGCAGCTCTACTCTACCCATACGGATATGCCCTTGACACGGTCACTGAAGGTCTAGATGATCATGCACCCTATTCTGTTAATCTGTCTACTGTCATACCCATTTTTGGGACTAATTACTCCTCTCTATACGTGAGTATAGCAGCTGTGTTGTTGCTCACTAATTTATCATCTCATACCCAGGGTCGGACTGCGGGGTGAAGGCCATGATCCCAGGGGCCCTGCAGGTGCCCCCAGCCAGGCGCGGCCCCCATTTATCTTCATGGATTTTTTCTAACTAACTTCAGCGCTAGTCCTATAGAATGTATGGCTTATTTGAATAATTATAATTATATATTCTTTTTTTTATATCACCAGGTGAACTACAATGGTTTAATATCATTCAGCGCGCCAGTGGGGCCACAGACACCCCAAAACCTGCCATTGTCTAACATTGCTTTCCTGGCCCCATTTTGGACTCATGTGTCTAGCTATGTAGGAGGCTATATATTTTTCCGTCTGAGCAGAGATGCCGAACTTCTTTCACGTGCCACATCTGACATCAGCAGTTATTTCAATATCACATACTTCTCTGCACAGTGGGTGCTCGTGGTGACATGGAGCAGAACTGAAAATATTACCAATAAGGTAAAAGTTAATCAATAAGGCACGTATTCTTGAAATTTTTGGCTGATACATTAGATAGGTACAAGAAGAGGTTGGATGGGTATTTAGCAAGTGAGGGAATACAGGGGTAGGGGGGATAGCTCTCAGTACAAGTGAGGGAATACAGGGGTAGGGGAGATAGCTCTCAGTACAAGTGAGGGAATACAGGGGTAGGGGGGATAGCTCTCAGTACAAGTGAGGGAATACAGGGGTAGGGGAGATAGCTCTCAGTACAAGTGAGGGAATACAGGGGTAGGGGAGATAGCTCTCAGTACAAGTGAGGGAATACAGGGGTAGGGGAGATAGCTCTCAGTACAAGTGAGGGAATACAGGGGTAGGGGAGATAGCTCTCAGTACAAGTGAGGGAATACAGGGGTAGGGGAGATAGCTCTCAGTACAAGTGAGGGAATACAGGGGTATGGGGGATAGCTCTCAGTACAAGTGAGGGAATACAGGGGTAGGGGGGATAGCTCTCAGTACAAGTGAGGGAATACAGGGGTAGGGGGGATAGCTCTCAGTACAAGTGAGGGAATACAGGGGTAGGGGGGATAGCTCTCAGTACAAGTGAGGGAATACAGGGGTAGGGGAGATAGCTCTCAGTACAAGTGAGGGAATACAGGGTTATGGGAGATAGCTCTCAGTACAAGTGAGGGAATACAGGGGTAGGGGGGATAGCTCTCAGTACAAGTGAGGGAATACAGGGGTAGGGGAGATAGCTCTCAGTACAAGTGAGGGAATACAGGGGTAGGGGGGATAGCTCTCAGTACAAGTGAGGGAATACAGGGGTAGGGGGGATAGCTCTCAGTACAAGTAAGGGAATACAGGGGTAGGGGGGATAGCTCTCAGTACAAGTGAGGGAATACAGGGGTAGGGGAGATAGCTCTCAGTACAAGTGAGGGAATACAGGGGTAGGGGAGATAGCTCTCAGTACAAGTGAGGGAATACAGGGGTAGGGGAGATAGCTCTCAGTACAAGTGAGGGAATACAGGGGTAGGGGGGATAGCTCTCAGTACAAGTGAGGGAATACAGGGGTATGGGGGATAGCTCTCAGTACAAGTGAGGGAATACAGGGGTAGGGGGGATAGCTCTCAGTACAAGTGAGGGAATACAGGGGTAGGGGGGATAGCTCTCAGTACAAGTGAGGGAATACAGGGGTAGGGGGGATAGCTCTCAGTACAAGTGAGGGAATACAGGGGTAGGGGAGATAGCTCTCAGTACAAGTGAGGGAATACAGGGGTAGGGGAGATAGCTCTCAGTACAAGTGAGGGAATACAGGGGTAGGGGGGATAGCTCTCAGTACAAGTGAGGGAATACAGGGGTAGGGGGGATAGCTCTCAGTACAAGTGAGGGAATACAGGGGTAGGGGGGATAGCTCTCAGTACAAGTGAGGGAATACAGGGGTATGGGGGATAGCTCTCAGTACAAGTGAGGGAATACAGGGGTAGGGGGGATAGCTCTCAGTACAAGTGAGGGAATACAGGGGTAGGGGGGATAGCTCTCAGTACAAGTAAGGGAATACAGGGGTAGGGGAGATAGATCTCAGTACAAGTGAGGGAATACAGGGGTAGGGGAGATAGCTCTCAGTACAAGTGAGGGAATACAGGGGTATGGGAGATAGCTCTCAGTACAAGTTGCCCCAGGGACTGGTCCGATTGCCATCTTGGAGTCAGGAAGGAATTTTTTTTTTACTATTTGTGCTTTCGGGAAAAAAAAACTTTTTTGGGATTTTTTTTGGTGAACATTTTCACCATTTCACAATTTTTTCACGGTTTCACAAATTTCGTGAATTTTTCGGTGAAATGAAACGGGATAGATTCGCTCATCACTAGCCAATATATTCTAACCCCAAATCTCACCCTAATTGACCTTCAAAATGTGCTTTCAGGTCTATCTAGTGGAGAAAAAAAGACCCTAAATGGCATTCAGGCTGAGCCCCTACATTCCATCATCCAATACAAAAAATTCCAAAAATTTTCTTGCAATTAATTATTGTTCCAAAAAATTTGTCCTGAACGATGTCATCATAAATGTGAATCAAATTTTACCATTGAGAAAAATGACTGAACTTAAACATTTATCTGCCCCCATGTTCTGTTATGATAGGTGAACACATTTCAGACCATCCTGAGCAGCGATGGGAATGTCACTTACCTTTTGTTCAATTATGCGGATATCAACTGGACAACGGGCACAGCCGCTGGGGGAGCAAGTCAAATAGGATTGGGAGGCATGTCAGTGCTGGTAAGTGAAGGATATCTAAAAACAATGGTATCAAGATTATATCTGCCCTGAGGGGCAATTTTATTAAAAAATGTTTCTTTTAATTTTATAACCAATATCAGGAATTTTTCCTGTATTTATCAGTCTTTCCTGGCACTTTCCCCTGAGTGAAAATTTGTGTCAACAATTTTGCTGGGTTGCAGGAATTTCCCATAGAATTTGATACTGATTTATGAAAGGATGGTATTTTTCAACTGAAAAGGGAAAATTGTATCATACTTACCGTGATTTCCCTTCCTTGGGAGTACTCCATATCAGCACTATCTGTGATATCCCCGCCCCCATGCCCCATTAGAAGGATCCTCCCCAAAGCTTTAAAAGCCACCCCCACCCCCTCTATGGCGTCTTTGTTACGAGCTTTAAGACTACCATTGCATAAGGGATGGGAACATGCCGATATGGAGTACTCCCAGGAAAGGAAAATCACGGTAAGTATGGCCCTGGGGCCAAACAATCGGATTATATTGCGGCAATGGGGCAGTCGGTTCGGGGACCGCATCAACGAGCCGATGCGGTCCCCGATCCGACCAGATTTTCTAACCTGCCCGATCGAGATCTGGCCGATTTGAGGCCAGATATCGGTCGGGCAGGCTAGTCGGGAGTGCCCATACACGGACCGATTAGCTGCCGAATCTGTCCAAGGGACCGATATCGGCAGCTATAGTCGGCCCGTGTATGGGCACCTTAAGGAAAGAAGATCCTGCTAGGACCCAGACCTACACAGAGAAACACACACAGCGAGTGTGACCCTAAATTGACCATCTCATCGCCACTTGGTTAGAGGTGGGACAGTGCCTGACACACCTTAAGAACAAACTCCCAGAATTTCACAAAACTATTTAGAGGCATACCATTTGACAGCTGTGAAATTCACCGCAAGTGGAAAATACCTGCTAAACCATAGCAGAGAATCCGGTCTCTATACACATCAGTATCTGAAACGAATGCAACATGAACATCACAAGGTAGAAGATATGCATCATGAAGGAAGTACTATAGGCAGAACCCATGTGAGCCCTGTCAGACCTTTATGAGTCCTATATGTGCTTATGCTGTACTCTTGACCGCTAGTAGCACTCTATCCCATAACAATCTTTAAAGGTTGCTCTCATGCCGAGGTCACATACTAGAATGATAACACTCCACAAGGGTAACCTAATTCCAGGAATCTCAGGTACTGCAATGACAAAACAGTCCCTAATTTTTGGGATATATGCTGTCCCTTTATGGTAAACATTTCTGAGGATGACTGGCATAAAATGCGACAAGCAGGGCAACCCATGACTCATTACTTCCTTGTTCCCTGAGCAAGCCAAGCAGAAGACATGAACAGCAATGCCACTACATATGAAATATCCTGGATGGGAAGGCATACTCATAGCCACCATGCCGCTAAACTAATATATAGCATAGGAACAGGAAGACATAATCCCAGCCAATGTAGACAACTGGGTAGGAATAAGGAATGTTCAAGTATGAGTTAAGCCTTAGAGCTTCTAGACCTAACCAGTGTGTATGCCCTGTATCCGGACTAATCTGATGGAAGCCAAAAACACCCTGTCTCAAGCTTCCCAGCTGGAGGCACCCTCACCCAAGGGAGAATACTTCAGGGCAAGTAATTAACTGTTGCGCAGGCAATACTATGGGCCAGATAACTGGGCCCTAGGCAGGGAGATGTAGGTAGGAATTACCTCTAAAGACTGATGGCACAGTCCATAAATTGAAAGCATAGGTCATCCCAAGCAGTGTGAATGTGACACATCCCCTGAGAGACAAGGTCATTCCATGCCATATGCCCTGCAATCAGAACAGTATATAACAGAAAACCCAGAGAACAAACACGTGTCCTCTTGGGGGAACTAGGTATGGAATGCCAGCTACCCCAAAATATTTACTCAGAGCATGTAATTGGAGGGCAGGTGAACCTTTATATATTCTCAAGCCCTGTAGAATGTATACAATATGCCTAAACAGCTGTACTCCCACAGCTAATTCAATGCAAGGGTTAGACCCTCCGAACCCAACAGAAGTGACAATGATAGCTTAGCAAGGTGATGCATAAAGTCTATTTAACGGCTGCTTGCTGGGAAACAATCACCTAAACCATCAACAAAAAACAGAGCTTCGAAAACAAGCGTCCAGCTGTGAAGCTATTCAAGGCAGAGACGATACCCAGCAACATAATTAAGATGTAATGTACATGCCATCTTATTACCCTGCTTGAGCTACTGCGATCCAGCAGATGCCATGAGATTGGCTGCAACCTGCCAGCCTTTAGCTCCCAAGAGGCAATACCAACAAGTGTAATGGCACCTTTCAAAAAAGGCTGTGTTATACACAAGCAATGCGGAGATTCATGAACACGCTGATGGGTTTGCTTCAAACTGGTCATGGAGCCAGCCCCTATTGTACTCAAATGTTTTCGAACTGACTTACCATGTAGATCAAATTCATGAGAGAGCCCTGTAGAACACACAAGTCAGATGCTGTTCACCAAGTGTATAGACTACTAAAGTGATGCCTCCCTGCGGCACAGAGGACCGCATGTTGCTGGGCTCTAGAATAACTGCAAACTCAGAGGAATGTTTGTTTGGCAGCATATTATGGATCATGGTTTATACCAGGCTCAATAATTACTACAGGCCCAATGGCCCCACAGTTGAACTACAGCCTAACCCTTTTGGTTCAGCTGTAGTTATAACCATAATGCATTCAGCTTGCATACCACAGGGCCCAATGAAACCTGCAGCTTGGCCCATACATACTACCTGGTCTTAGAAGCACTGCAAAAAAGGCCTACAAAACCCTGAACTGGCAACAGTTTATGAAGCTTATCAATAATAGGACACAGTTAACCATGAATTGTGCTGCAGCTTTAGGCATGCTAATAGCACAGATAAAAGAAATGCTGGACATAATACTCTGTTTGGGCTGCAGATTCATAAACATGCACATTGCCCAGTACAGCAAACAGTCAGCTAAAGCTCTAGGTATGCTTACTGCCCAAACTGGTACCAGACTCTGGTTGCTGCAGAAACTAATGAATATTGTCTTGTACCCCGGCATTTGCAGTTTAAGCATGCATAATACAGGAACCATGAATTGTGCTGCAGCTTTAGGCATGCTAATAGCACAGATTTGGAAATGCTGGAGATGCACTCTGTTTGGGCTGCAGATTCATGAACATGCACATTGCCCAGTACAGCAAAACCTTCAGTCAGCTAAAGCTTTACGTATGCTTACTGGCCAAATTATTACCAACCAATGGTTGCTGAAGAAATAATGAATATTATCTGGTACCCAGACATATGCAGTTTGAGCATGCATAATACAGGGTTCTAAATCTTGGAAAAGTGAAAAAAAAATCTGCTGGTGATTATTGTATAGAGCAGGGATCCCCAACCTTTTATACCCGTGAGCCACATTCAAATGGAAAAATAGTTGGGGAGCAACACAAGCATGATAAATGTACCTGGGGGTGCCAAATAAGGGCTGTGATTGGCTATTTGGTAGCCCCTATATGGACTATCAGCCTACAGAAGGCTCTGTTTGGCAGTACACCGGGTTTTTATGCAACCAAAACTTGGCCCCAAGTCAGGAATTCAAGAATTAACACCTGCTTTGGGGTCTCTGGGAGCAACATCCAGGGGGTTGGGGAGCAACATGTTGCTCGCGAGCCACTGGTTGGGGACCACTGGTATAGAGAAACATACAGCATAAGTATAGGAACACTTAATGGCAATGTGCCAATGCATAGCCTGAATGAAAACTACATGGCAATACACTAAAACCTATGAATGCTAATCACAAATCAAATAATTGTGTTAGTTTGCCGGTAGCAACACAAGCCTGGCCTGGGGACCCCAAAGCGTGGCCAATAATTGCCGCTGGCTGACAAGGTAAGGATTACAGCCCTCTGCAGTGTGCTACAAAACACCTTTGAGTGATCAGAATAAAGGGCTCTCAATTTCTATAATATTATAGCTCTCTAAGCCAACAGTTATGGCCTACCTTAGGCATCAAAAACTGGAAAGAGGTTCCTAAAGGAGGACTGATAATCAGTATATAGAACCTTACCTTCCCAGCCCATATACTATACTCTGGGAACTCTGGAAGTACTGGATCCATGTGCATACACATAATTATACCCAGCTAATGCAGATACAGATCTCAGAGGTACTTCCACTCTATAATGCCCTGACTGCTATAAACACCTTCCACAGTAAGTGAAATGTTAGTGCATTACCTGGTGTAGCAGCAGCAGCCATAACACAGAACTGGTGCAACTCTCTGGGAAGCTCAGCTGGAGTGTAGCTGATCATGTAATCACATTCACCTGAGGCTACTCAGGAATGCATCTAATTAGCCAGTTCTTAGTAGTAACTACACTACAGTGCCCTAGTAACCATAACACAATGCGGGCAGCTGAAAGGAGTTGACGCATTACCCCATGTATCAGCAAGTAGCCATAACACAGGACTGCTGCAATCTCTGGAAAGCTCAGGTAGAGTGTAGCTTAGCACATAATCACATTCACCTGAGGCTACTCAGGAATACATTTCATTAGGCAGTTCCCAAGGTTACTACATGGCTCTGCCCTAGCAACTGCAACACAATCCAGAGCAACTGAAAGGTTCAATGAATCACCCAATCTGTCTGCAAGTAACCATAATATTTGACTGGTTAGATTCAGCTAAAGCTATCCAGGTATGTAACAACTAGTAGGCAAACTAACCCATCTGTAGTACATAATGCAGCCCAAAGTTTAAAGACAGCGGGTTGTCAGGCCCTTTTTTTTTTTTTTTTTTTTAAAACACCTCTTAATACAAGACCTTAGGAAAGACTTTGTGAGGGAGGCGGTAGGCTTCGAGCTCTGGCTTCATTCAAAAAAAAAATAAAAATCTCTCCACACAGTAGAACAAAAAGGATTATGGAGATCGCCAGACTCAGGCCACTAACTAAATGTTGAGGACTGCTAACTTCCACCTCCCCCGCCCATCCGCAAAAATATTAAGTGTGTCGGGCCACACACCATTGCCACCAGACACTCACGGCCTGGGAAGGCCTACGGATGGGGGGACTAGCACTTGCCATTGGATGCCATTATGACAAACCAGAAAGGCACATGGGATCAAATATACCAAACAGCATTGCCCTACCTTATCAAGCAGAACAGAGCCGAAGATCCCAGGACATGAGATAATGTGCAGGGGAAAAGATCTCATGGACCAAAAAACCCCAGTCCCTAGGTGCCATTTCCAGTTACCTAATGCTTTCCCAAGGCTAAAAAGCAAAAATGTTGCTTCCAGTGGAGCAAGGAAAGCAGAAGGAAAAAAAGACGCCATAGAGGGGGTGGGGGTGGCTTTTAAAGCTTTGGGGAGGATCCTTCTGATGGGGCATGGGGGCGGGGATATCCCAGATAGTTTCCCTGGTCGTACTCCATATCAGCACTATTTGTTCCACAATTGTGTGAATTCTTTCTCCCTGTATTTCATTAGGATTGGGGAGATCAGATGGATGATTGTGCTCAGAGCAGCTCAAACTTTTTCAAGCAAACTTTGACATTTTTGGCCCATAAATAAAAAATATTTTCAAATGCTGGAAAGCATTATCTGGCTAAAAAAAATCAATGAGAAGTGATAAAATGAGCCAATTACTTAATCAGATCATTTTATTTATTTATTTTATTCTGAAAAAGTGAAAGAATATTGGGAAAAGCTATCTTAAAGAGGATCTAAACACTGTTGTTCAAAGGCACTTATTCACATTTAGGGACTGATTTATGAACATTCGTATTCAAATTTTTTCAGCAATTTTGCAATTCATTTTTTTAGCTAAAACTTATGAATTCAAATTATGGTTTCAAATGAATATAATTTAAACATTTTGAAAAACTTGAATGTAAAACTATGCTTGTGAGATTTTTTTTGGAGGTTTTTTTAAAGAGTTGATACATTCAAATGTTTTTTCACCATTTTATTCAACTTCAAGTTTTGTTATAGTCTTATTTTTTTAATAAATGAGCAAATATTCAAGTTTGGTAACCTTTAGTTAGTTTATTAGAACTGAAAAAAACCCTCTAAAATTCACAAATTAGAATTATGATAAATAAAAAAAATTATCAAAATTCAAATTTGTGTCATTTTAGAGGTTTTTTTTCTACCACAACTAAACTTACTTTTAAAAAAGCAAGATTTGTCTACTTATTTCTTAAAAACTGCAACTTTTAGGGGCACATTTACTAACCCACGAACGGGCCGAATGCGTCCGATTGCGTTTTTTTCGCAATGATCGGTAATTTTGCGATTTTTTTCGGCGTCTTTACGATTTTTGCGTAAAAATGCGAGTTTTTCGGCGTCTTTGCGAAAGTTGCGCAAAGTCGCGATTTTTTCGCAGCGTTAAAACTTGCACGAAACGTCGCGCCTTTTAAGTTTTAACACTACGAAAAAGGCGCGACTTTGCGCGCAAGTGTTAACGCTACGAAAAAATCGCGACTTTGCGCAACTTTCGTAAAGACGCCGAAAAACTCGCGTTTTTACGCAAAAATCGTAAAGACGCCGAAAAAAATCGCGTTTTTACGTGAAAATCGTAAAGACGCCGCAAAAATCGCCAAAAATACGAAAAAGTCGCAAAATGTTCGTTTCCAATCGGAATTTTTCCAATTCGGATTCGAAATCGTGTCTTAGTAAATCAGCCCCTTAGAGTAGAATACAAATTTGATACATTCAAGTTTTTTTTCACCATTTTATTGAGTTTTTTTTATAGTCTACGTTTTTTAATAAATGAGCAAATATTCAAGTTTGGTAAAATTTCAAGTTTATTAGAAATGAAAAAAAAAACTCAAATTCACAAATTAGAATTTTGATTAAAAAAATTATCAAAATTCAAATTTGTGTCATTTTAGAGTTTTTTTTCTAGTACAACTAAACTCATTTTTAAAGAAGCAAGATTGTCTACTTATTTCTTAAAAACTGCAACCAACAAAATGCAGAAATGTGTAAAAAAAAAAAACATGAAAACCTTGAATCATGAATTTAACATGGCTTAAATAACATGAATAGTGTTGGAAAACTATAATTCGAAGTGAAAGGACCACCCCTAAGTCTTGATGCAATGAAAAAAATCTAATTATTTTGCATTGATGGACCATTCTTGGATTTAGAAAAGCATCGTAATCATCTCCATAGAAATTACATTGGAGGTGACCTTAATTTAATGGTAATGTTTCATTCTACAGGCCGGCATTAACAGTGGGAAGAACACCGGCTACTATAAACTTCCTGGGTCCTTCTCCTCTGGTGTCATCAGTTTGTCATCAACAAGCAACGTTAACTTTACTGGGTGCTGGAGTTTCAAGGTCGACAAGCTGATTCTGGCAGGTCCCAATGGGATACTAGGTAGGAAAAAACCTGTTTATTCATCAATAGTGGATCTAAAGGGTATGATTATGTTGGAGTTGAGTGGAAATGACTGTTGGTGAGAGTGTTGGCTGGTGTTGGACACTGTCGCGCCCCCCTGCGCATGCGCGAACGGCGAACCTCCCCCCACGCATGCGTGAACGGCGAACCTCCCCCCCGCGCATGCGCAAACTCGCGATCGCGCATGCGCAGGCCTTTTGAATCACATACAGAGCAGTGGGGGAGAGGTCCCCACTGCTCCGTATGTGCGAAAAACCTTAATATTTTGGTGCGGCGGGGCGGCATGCCGCCCCCCAATTTTTGCCGCCCTAGGCCCGGGCCTTTGTGGCCTTCCCACAAATCCGGGCCTGGATGTGGTGAAAAATGTCACCAAAGTGCTAGTGAGCAAATGAAGAGCATTTTAAAAAAAATTATATATATTATTGTTAAAAAACAAACAAATAACAAATAATGACATAAAACTCCTAGGGGCAGATTTACTAAAACTCCATAATTTCTAACTTTTTTTATTTTCAAATTCAACGAATCTCTTTTCCCAAATGTCAAATATTTACTTAAAAAAAAGTCGCAAGGAAAAGTAGCTGCGAGAAAAGTCATAAAACTTGACTTTTTCGAATTGTCGAATCCAATTTGTATCAAAGTGTCGCTGCAACAATTTGAAAAAGTCGACATTTTGGACAAAATCCAGTGAAATCTGTAAAGTTCCGAGATAAAAGAAAGAACTTTAAGGAAAGGGAAAAGGAAACTTTGCCATTGACTTCTACGTGAAGTCGGCAAGTTTAACCTGGTGAATTGTTGAAATCGGATTTTTATTATAGTAAATCTTGGAAAAATTTTTGAATCTGGTTAAAAAACAATGGTTATTAAATGAAAAAACGTAAAAAACAGATTTTTAAAAAAAATTCTGGGATGGTACGTCCCGGAGATACAATTCGCAATGGTTAAAAAATTAACCAAGTGAGTGTTTATCCCAATATTAATAGTAACAAGGCACATATAAACAATTATTTCTCACTCACATTAAATATTAATAAGCAAATTGTCGTCGTTCCCATAAAAACTGCAAAAAGCAAGTGGTTCCTGAAATTTGATTCTCAAATTTCACTGAAATTTCACTGAAATTTGATTCTCAAATTTCACTGCGGAAGAAAGAACATCGCTGGGACTGAGCAATATAAAAAAGAAGGTCCAACCATTTACTAAAGTCAGAAGTAACTGGCGTTCACTCAGCTGCAGGATTTTGATTCTGGAAGGACATTTTTCTTTGTATATTTCGCCGCTCTGGAAGGTTTTTCTCCGGTTGCATACAGAGAAGGACTTCAGGAGGTTGTTGGGTAAGTAACCACTCTAAGGCACCCTTCCCGTCTGTATATTCTAATTATCCTTGAATAAATTGGCTTTATGATTCTGATTAGTGATGGGCGAAATAATCCACCAGGCATGGATTCGCGGCACACTTCCACGCTTTGCCATTGGTGGATTTTTGTTTAAAAAAAAATTGTTGCGCTCATTAAAAAATGGCTCATGTCAAAAAATATGACATGCACAATTTTTTGTTTAAGTGTGCCATTTTTTTAATGGGCGGAACATTTTTTTTTAAGCAGGTGACAATTTTTCGACGTGCAGCGAATTTTTCCGTGGCGTATTTTGATGCCAATGGTGAAACGTGGAAGTTCGTCACAAATCCATGCCTGGCAATATTTTGCCCCCATCACTAACAATATTTTTGATGTGCAACATTTTTACCATTTCGATAATTTTTGTCATCTTTAAAAAGATTCACAAATTTTTTAGTGAAGCGAAATGGGACAGATTTGCTCATCACTAATTCCGATTCTTTTATATCAAATGACAACTAATTTTGTTTTTCCAACATTTCAACTTTATTTTTCATCCACTCATAACTTTTTAATAAATTATAATATATTGCCACACCCTAATGTCCAAAAAATGTCAAATCCTGCAAATCCAGTTACATCCACAACAATGTTATTGAAACGATGTTTAGTGTTTGCAACATCAGAGAAGGAAAAAGAAAAATTACGGTCTAAACAAAATGGGGCACTTTTATATAAGAGTGAAGAGCTTTCCACAGTGAAATTCCTACAAACACTGTTAGAATCAACTCTCTGATAGTGATGAGCGAATCTGTACCATTTTACTTCGCCAAAAATGTAGCGAATCTTGCAGAAGATTCACGGAACAGCTAAAAATTCTCGAAATGGCAAAAATGAAAAAAAAAATTGTTGCACGTCATTTTTTACACATGTGCAATTCTTTTTTGACGCGCCTGCCAATTTTTCCATGGCAAATTTTGTCCCGCGCCTTTGTTTTTCCCCGCAAACCCGCCTATTTTTGACGTGATTCCACCCATTTTGACACAACCACAACTTTTTTTTGACACGTGATGAATTTTTTTAAGTCATATTTTTGCTGAAGTTCGACATAAGTTGCATTAAAATTTTTGAAAAAACATCCACACAACTACACTGCAGCAATTGACATAGCTCGCTTTGGGAACCCTGAATCTACCTCCTGGGTCAGAGGGGGTGGCAACTCTAGGCGTTACCATATCGATAGGCACAGCAGCCCTCAGTTTGGCACAGAAGAAAGTAAGGATTGAGCGACGCAGAGCGCAACTATAGAGAAGTGCAAGAAGCACCATTTGACGTAAGCACCTTTAATTAATGGGTTTTTTTTGTGGTTCCAATGCTCATTAGAGGTCATTCCTGATTCTACTGCATCCCCCTGAATGCTAAGCCAACATGGAGTCAGGAGTACCTGTACCTGTACCTGTATCTGTACACCTATCATGCAGAATGCTTGGGACCTGGAATCTCATAATGAAACATGAAACCCAAATTTTTTTTTTTATTAAATCATCCATACCTGTTATAAGGTATTTCAAAATTTGAGCTGTCAATCATATATTGCTTGCCCCACCTCTATGTCGGAGGGGCAGGGCAGGCAAGAAATGATCGACAGCTCAGATTTTTTAATTACAATCACTTTAACTTTCCATTGTGCACTTCCCAGATATCACATAGATGGCAAAGGCATAAGATACAAAGATTGCCTTAATAACAGTGTACACAAAATGGCGCTGGCCTGCTGGCTGTGACTGTAAATTCCAAGACCGAAGGAAAAAGAAATTCAATCATTTATATAGTGTAAGTAACATTTGTTTTGCTC
The DNA here is from genome assembly GCF_000004195.4 of Xenopus tropicalis. Classification (NCBI taxonomy): domain Eukaryota; kingdom Metazoa; phylum Chordata; class Amphibia; order Anura; family Pipidae; genus Xenopus; species Xenopus tropicalis. The sequence continues at coordinate 125,481,728 of NC_030683.2, read as the reverse complement.
TACTTACATGATACAAAAAGGATTTGGAAATATTTATTAGAGTATTAGGTCGCCTTTAAAGGGGTAGATCCCTGGGTTGCTGTTGAGAAGTTCAGCTTTGTTGTCATCGCAGAAAAAAAACAGCAAAACATGGGAATTTTTGGGAGTTTTTTTCATTTAATGTAACTTTCTAAACTGTAGGTAACAGGGAATATGTAGCACTGAATCAGTTTCTTTCCCACTATTCATATCCAATAAGAGTAAAGCCACTGTTATATTTAAAGACGCCCCAGACATTTTTGGCAAAAGGGCCACTTCTATAATAAGGCACCCTGAGGCAACAAGAGGACCACAAGCTTCTCAGAATAAATGGGGTAAGTATAATGTATCATTTGTCTTTTCTTTGCAGATTGGCATCAGGTTAATGCTATATCAATTCTTATGATTAATTCAAATTGTTTCTTCTTCTGAACACCTGTTAGCCTTGGGGATTGTCCAAGCAATGGACACGGTGAAGCACCCCAACAATTTTTTTCAACAGACTGAGGAAGGACCTTGTCGTGGTTCTGTTGCTCACAATTTGTGGATTACACTGCAGCCGTTGACACACACCATAACAAAATCCAGTTAGAACACACAAATGCAATTATCTGGCCTTGTTTTGGGTTTCTGTGCAAATAAAAGTTGCAGGAAGCACAGGAAATGTAACTTGGGAATCATGGTTGGGCTTCTTACCAGAATCTCTACTGGAGAAACATCTACAACTACAGGTTGGATTGGCCCTTTTGGTGGCTCAGCAGTTTTTGTGTGACAAAGTTTGTAAAAAAAAGTTTCAAAAAAGATGAGACGAGAGAGATGGAGCATTAGAACAATAAACTGATAATGACGGACACACCCAGGGAGTATAAGAATAATAAAATATTGTAAATTAGAAAAAACATAACTTGTATTAACTGATCATGGCTGCAGTGGGATCCACAAGTTGTGCTAACGCTTCCTACAATGCAGGGAAATATATGTCTGTCTGCTGGGCTCCACCCTGCTTTCTAGAGGACCCGATCTGTTGTCCCTACTGTTAATGGAACAGGTAATGGCACCCATGTCATACAAAAGGCCCCTATGTACATGTAAAAAAATGTAAAATGTCAGAAGATAATTATTACTGTGTAAAATAAACTTAAAAAAGGGCTTGACTTGCCCCCTAAACTTCCACTGAATGTTGTATAATACCAAACACTTGCACATGTCAATGTGTCTCTTCTTGTTCTTTCCACCCTAGATGCTTCAGTTTATTTCCCCAGAATACTAAAATCTGGATTCTGCTCTGAAATGAGAAGGAAAAGTAAAAACTTAAGTAAACTTAATCAGAAAGCTCTATGTAAATACAGCCATAAACTCTCAAAGAAAAGCTGCACTGAGTCCTTTATCAAAAGAAACAGGATTTCTTTTCTTCTTTCGTGTACACATGTTCCTTGGTATCCGACTTCCTCTCTCAGAAAAATCATTCAGGGCATGGCACAAGTCTGTACAGATTGCTCCTCTCTTCTCTCTCCCCCTCTCCTCTTTGCTCTCTCCCCCAACCATCTCTGCTGTAATCTGAGCTACCAGCAGCCAGACCTGCAGCATGGAAAGTACTGAGACCAAGCTAAAATGGCAGCTGCTATCTTAAACAAACAGAGGGAGCTTCTATGACTGTTACTTGGGTATCGTAAAGTTTTCTGCAGAATAAATATAGCATTGTAGCTTGCCAAAATTCCTTTCCATCTCCTTTATCATGCATCAGGGCAATATCACCCAAGACTATTCAATGACTCACTGACAGAAATTTCTCCATGCTTGTACTCCTGGATCCCACCAAAATCGCTGACGACATGGACAACCCGATGCATCTACAAACCATCTGGTAAAAAGCCTTCATGAGTGAAAAGTGACCAATCATACACAAAACTAGCTGTCCATGGTCAACATTTTGTGGCCAGATGGAGATAAGAGGGTCCGTTGCTATATGCTCACTGGTTTTAGCTCCACTGACAGGTACAGGAGAATATTCTTCATGTGCCCTTGCCCAAAGGGATGAAATAGTATCCTCTTTCTGTGGGGAGGAGTATGGAAAAACAATGGCTAAAGTCCATTTTGAAAGAGGGGCAAATGTGTCCTGAAACCAATTTCAAACCTTTTTAATTCTAAAGGGAGGACCAACATATTTGTAATGCATTCCAGAGTCTTATGGAATGATTAGCCCCATTGGATTTGTGTTACCTGGAGGAACATTAAGATCAAGGACTACATTATATCTACCTATCTGTATCTTGGCTACACATGGACTATCTTTGGTACAAGTTGGTGATCTGAAATGTTATGAACTTGTGTCATAAAATGGCACCAACATTTTGTGTTGATCATTGAATAAAATGTATTTAAAATTATATGCCTGACCTCATAAAGTTCTCTTGCCTGATAAATATACCATGTATGGCCTATAGGCTAAGTCAGCCTGTTCCTATGTCCAGCACATTATACACTGAGAGACATGGGGAATAGCACCACCATCATACAATATGAGTAGAGGCTTCTCCACATCAAGCGCTTTATATAGTCAGAATCAGCGGACACTGACAACCTAAATATATTGTATAGTAGGCACTGGCATCCACAGAATGTTATGCACTGAGAGGTTCTGGCACTGTAGAAACAATATTGGCACCACTAAAGTAATACACTGAGCCGCAGTAGGTACAAGAATAGTGATGAGCGAATCTGAATCTGAAGGGATTCACTATACAAGAATCCCAAGTACTTTATAGATAGAGAGAGGCAGTTGGCACTGACATTCCCAAGAACATTTCATACAAGTTAGACTAGAGGAGACTGGCACCTCAAGCATTGCTCACTTGCCCAGCCCAAGGAGCAAGGTACCTTGGGCAATACGAGTGCCATTATTTAGACAGTAACAGCCAGGTCTACACAGTTACTGTAACAATAAGGTGGGGGAATTCAAAATCTTACTGTGTGGTTCTTCCTACGGACAGACATCAACATTTTATCAGATTATGAAGTAAAGCACAGTTCTTCTGCTGGGCCACCACTAAGGTTGCCACCTCTCCTGTCTGGGAACTCCAGGGAAAATAATATAGCAATAGCAGTATTGGGGAGTTCAACTCTCTGTTAACTTACCCAAACGGGTATCAGGTGCAAATACTTAAAGAACCTCACCTTGCATGGGGGTCAATATCCAACAGCAAAAAAATCCAGTAGCACACTGAAGTTGCAAGCTGTACACGGCTTGCAACTTCAGTGTGCTACTGGATTTTTTTGCAGTGGGAACTCCAGGGAGGCTGGGCGTGACGGTGCTGGTCGAGCCGGTGACATCATTGAGGCGGTCCACCGTCAACACGGGGGAGGGTCTATGACCAACCTGCTATGAACCCTGCCCGGTTTTCCAAATTGGGAAAACAATGCAGCCAGTTTTGACCCAGACAGCCCTACCAAAGACAGGGCTGTCTAGGTCAGACCTGGACAGGTGACAACCCTAGCCACCACCGAGCTCCACCAACAGAGGCCTTGCTATGTGACCAGGCATCACAGGGCAGAGGCCCACAGTCATATACATAACAGATACTCTAATCTTCTCCTCTTTTGACATTCCATGCTCTGTTTTCCTTTTCTCTCCCATTTGTTTTTATGGTTTACTCTCCTCCTTTGCTCGTTTTTTTTTTTCTTACTTCTTCCAGAATTTCTTCACATTCCAGATTCTTTTTCAACTTTGGTTTGTCCATATTTACCCCTTCTTTCCACTGCCAATCACCTTTCCTCGCACTGCTCCTCTTTCCTTCAATTTTCTATTGTGTTCTCTACAGAGAGAAATAACCCTCTTGTTTAAAGAGCTTGACATCTAAAATGAAGGTTTAGGAGTTCCGAAGAAGCATGGGTCACAATCTATGGATCATTGTGTGTGTGTGGGGGGTTCCTTATTTTCTGCTTAAGAAGGTCAATAAAGCACAGACCAGTAAATGTTATAAATACTGTATAATTAATCGCCTGAATGGGGAAGTCAAGTTTGCCTTTAGGCATTTTTGTAACAAGCATTTTCTTCATACCTTTCATCTCAAAAGGGCACAGTTTATACCTTATCAAAGTATTTTGCTCCCTCGTGTGCCTCCAACACTGTTCCCTGGCTCTGAAAGTCCCTTCCTAGTTCCTCGTTCCTCCTTTTGCTATTTGCATGAATTGTTTAAATTTTCCACCCAGTTTCAGTTATTTAAGTCTGCAAATATAATGAATCTCATAACAGCTCCACCTGCTGGTCAGTTCCTGTAACTGTACAGACAGAGAGATATCCCTTCAGAAGGAAAACAGAGAAGGGTTCTGATGTTGCTCAGGGAGGAGATGGGAAAGGGCATCTGGGGCTTCTGGTCTCTTTCCTGAGCAGAGCAACATCAGAACCCTTCTCTGTTTCCCTTCTGAAGGGATATCTCTCTGTCTGAAAATAGGTTCTGCTTGGAAAAGGAGGAATTGTTATATTCATTCTTAATAATGAATACATTAAAGTATGCCAGCTAGTATCCCCAGTGATAGACATGTATTTATACAGCATTTAAATCCACATACAGGAAAGTGCTTTAAAGTGTAAAGTAATTCATTAACACATTTTAGCAGCTTCCCTTCTAAGTATCACAAGTCACACCCGCGACTCTCTCATATAGATACCCGCAGATTTACTAATCCACGAACGGTCTGAAGGCGGCCGAATGGGTTTTTTCGTAATGATCGGTATTTTTGCGATTTTTTTCGTAGCCGCCGCAACTTGTTCGTATGTCCCGCAATTTTTTCGTCGCCATTGCGACTTTTTCGTATATTTTACGCGACTTTTTCGTCACCATGGAGAAAACATTGGATTGATTTTTCCGCCGCTTACTATGGCTCAATACGAAAAAATCGCACAAAATACGATAAAGTTGCGACATCAACGGAAAAGTCGCGACAAATACAAAAAATCGCGACAGCGACGAAAAAGTCGCAAATTTTCGTTCCCAATACGTTTTTTTCCCTTTCGGGATTCGGATTCATGGATTAGTAAATGTGCCCCATAAAGTTCAGATGTTACACCCCTATTAGCTGCAACCTGCATCTCTTCCTTTTTGTTCCCGTTCACAGCTTTTGCATGTTTTTAATTTTGTGCCTCCATGGAAAAATTCACCACTTTCTATTGATTTATTTTTAGAAGCGTATTTATCAACGGGTGAAAATCCGAGTTCACCATTTGATAAATTTGCTTCTAAAAATCCCATAAGCATGAATAGAAAGTAGGTGAATTTTCTGTGGAGAGCTCTTATCTCACATTTTCATTAATCTGCCCCATCGTGTTACAAATGTATATGTGGGGTCTCTATTTATATTTACTAATTATTGGAAGAACTATAGGGTACTAATTTGGCAGATTCATCAAAGTACGAGTTCGAATCCCGGAAAAAAATTCGGATTAGATACGAAAATTTCTGATGATCACGAAATGTCACGAAAATGCATACGAAAAAATCGTAATAGTCACGATAATATTGTATTGGCAACAAAAAAAATTGCCGCGGGCAACAAAAAAAACGCGGGCGACAATTGTGCAACAAATGCGTTTCGTTAATTTTTCGCCGTTTCGCAAATTTTACACCGAAGCAAAACGGGACAGATTCGCTCATCACTAATTTTCACCCATTGATAAATGTGCCCCTAAAAATCATATTAAGCTGAATAGAGACTTGTGACGTTCCTATGTAGTGAACTGGGGTGAACTCTGATTTACATGTATTTTTCCTGCATTCAAAGGACCCTCCTCTTCTGTAACATTACAGTACCAAGGCATTATGACAGTGATTAAAACATTTTCCATGCCTCGCAAGTCTTTTTTAGTTCTCTTATAAAAACACATTATGAGTAATTTTAAGAATTTCTGTTGACGTAGGGATTGCCCTTCTGTATGTTGTCTCACAGCCTCCGACAGAAATTATGACCAGCCTAGCAGGCCTTTTGTATCCCACTCGCCCAGTTTTATCTCTGCCTGCCCAAGTGTGGAATGGTCTGGTCCATTTTGGGTGGTTCCTACTGCCACCCAGGTTCTTTCCTGATATATTGTGTCCTAAAAGGGTTGTTTCAAATTGGTCTTCATTTTGTACCAGCCATGGACTGAAACTTTGTGCCCTTTAGGCTGAGATCTTTTAAAGCAATACCGTCATGGGAAAACATATTTTTTCCAAGCCCAATCAGTTGATACAGCTTCTCCAGCAGAATCCTGCATTGTAATCTGTTTTTCCCATGGGGCTAGCCATATTCTTCATTTCCCAGGGTGCCACAGCCATGTGACCTGTGCTCTGATAAACTTCAGTCTCACTTTACTGCTGCGCTGCAAGTTGGAGTGATACCCCCCCCCCTCACCCCCAGCAGCCGATCAGCAGAACAATGGGAAGGGAGCAAGATAGCAGCTCCCAGTAGGTATCAGAATAGCACTCAAAAGTAAGAAATCCAAGATCCAAGTCCGGCTTGGGACTCCTCCAGTTACATGGGAGTAGGGGAAACAATAGGTTAGCTGAAAGCAGTTCTAATGTGTAGCGCTGGCTGAAAGCTCAGACTCAGGCACACTTTACTGCTGTGCTGCAAGTTGGAGTGATACCCCCCCCTCCCCCCCAGCAGCCGATCAGCAGAACAATGGGAAAGGAGCAAGATAGCAGCTCCCAGTAGGTATCAGAATAGCACTCAATAGTAAGAAATCCAAGTCCGGCTTGGGACTCCTCCAGTTACATGGGAGTAGGAGAAACAATAGGTTAGCTGAAAGCAGTTCTAATGTGCAGCGCTGGCTCCTTCTGAAAGCTCAGACTCAGGCACACTTTACTGCTGCGCTGCAAGTTGGAGTGATATCCCCCCCCCCTCACCCCCAGCAGCCGATCAGCAGAACAATGGGAAGGGAGCAAGATAGCAACTCCCAGTAGGTATCAGAATAGCACTCAATAGTAAGAAATCCAAGTCCGGCTTGGGACTTCTCCAGTTACCTGGGAGTAGGAGAAACAATAGGTTAGCTGAAAGCAGTTCTAATGTGCAGCGCTGGCTCCTTCTGAAAGCTCAGACTCAGGCACACTTTACTGCTGCGCTGCAAGTTGGAGTGATATCCCCCCCCTCCCCCCAGCAGCCGATCAGCAGAACAATGGGAAGGGAGCAAGATAGCAGCTCCCAGTAGGTATCAGAATAGCACTCAATAGTAAGAAACCCAAGTCCGGCTTGGGACTCCTCCAGTTACATGGGAGTAGGAGAAACAATAGGTTAGCTGAAAGCAGTTCTAATGTGTAGCGCTGGCTGAAAGCTCAGACTCAGGCACACTTTACTGCTGCGCTGCAAGTTGGAGTGATATCCCCCCCCCCCTCCCCCCCAGCAGCCGATCAGCAGAACAATGGGAAGGGAGCAAGATAGCAGCTCCCAGTAGGTATCAGAATAGCACTCAATAGTAAGAAACCCAAGTCCGGCTTGGGACTCCTCCAGTTACATGGGAGTAGGAGAAACAATAGGTTAGCTGAAAGCAGTTCTAATGTGCAGCGCTGGCTCCTTCTGAAAGCTCAGACTCAGGCACACTTTACTGCTGCGCTGCAAGTTTGAGTGATATCCCCCCCCCAGCAGCCGATCAGCAGAACAATGGGAAGGGAGTGAGATAGCAGCTCCCAGTAGGTATCAGAATAGCACTCAATAGTAAGAAATCCAAGTCCGGCTTGGGACTCCTCCAGTTACATGGGAGTAGGAGAAACAATAGGTTAGCTGAAAGCAGTTCTAATGTGTAGCGCTGGCTGAAAGCTCAGACTCAGGCACAAGGCACTGAGATGGCGCCTACACACCAATATTAAAGTTAAAAATACATTTGTTGGTTCAAGAATAAAATGTTAAATAACAGTCTTTAGATTCCACTGTGATTGCTTAGATCTAGGAATGTCCTGTAGGTATTTATCTAAATCTTCTAATTATGTGTTTTTTTTTTATTTTAACTCAATGCAAATTGAAGTTAAGTAACTATATTCTGAGTAAACATCTCAGTGCAGATAACTGTGGAAAAAAACAATTAAGTGCAGCAGATAAGTGGTTACACCCTAAGGCACAAGTTAATCTTGCTTTGATAGGAATTCATCCACACCCTGATTTTCTTGTTCCTTGTCAGTCGCTGCTCAGCCCCACGAGTGAAAGATTTAACAATATTGTCTGGGTTGAGTAGTTTTACATCAAATCCGCTTCTTGGTGTGAGAGGAGAGGAGCCTTCAGTCTGACTGCGCATCAGGTAAGAACAAGAAATAACTCTGCATTTTATTTATTTACTCCTTTTATCTGTAGAATATCGGGTATTATTGCCACTTTATGCACAATAAATTATTAAAACAAAAAGAAAACTTAGGTGAGTTTAATTTAGCTATTTATTATGCAACAAAACTGCAACAAATTCAAAACCAAAAATACACCATCTAAAAGCTGTTGAGGACATGTAGAAGTTAATGTCAGCTCAGATTATAACTCAGATTTTTAAAAATAATTTCCTTTTTCTCTGTAATAATAAAACAGTACCTGTACTTGATCCCAACTAAGATATAATTACCCCTTATTGGGGCAGAACAGCCCTATTGGGTTTATTTAATGGTTAAATGATTCCCTTTTCTCTGTAATAATAAAACAGTACCTGTACTTGATCCCAACTAAGATATAATTACCCCTTATTGGGGCAGAACAGCCCTATTGGGTTTATTTCATGGTTAAATGATTCCCTTTTCTCTGTAATAATAAAACAGTACCTGTACTTGATCCCAACTAAGATATAATTACCCCTTATTGGGACAGAACAGCCCTATTGGGTTTATTTAATGGTTAAATGATTCCCTTTTCTCTGTAATAATAAAACAGTACCTGTACTTGATCCCAACTAAGATATAATTACCCCTTATTGGGGCAGAACAATCCTATTGGGTTTATTTAATGGTTAAATGATTCCCTTTTCTCTGTAATAATAAAACAATACCTGTACTTAAGGGATCCCCAACCTTTTTTACCCATGAGTCACACTCAAATGTAAAAAGAGTTGGGGAGCAACACAACCGTGAAATAGGTTCATGAGGGTGCCAAATATGGGCTGTGATTGGCTATTTGGTAGTCCCTATACAGGAGGCTCTGTTTGGCAGTACAACTGGGTTTTATGCAACTAAAACTTGTCACCAAGTCAGGAATTCAAAAAATAAGCACCTGGTTTGGGGGCACTGAGAGCAACATCCAAGGGGTTGGTGAGCAACATGTTGCTTAAGAGCCACTGGTTGGGAATCTCTGCTGTACTTGATCCCAACTAAGATATAATTACCCCTTATTGGGGGCAGAACAGCCCTATTGGGTTTATTTAATGGTTAAATGATTCCCTTTTCTCTATAATAATAAAACAGTACCTGTACTTGATCCCAACTAAGATATAATTACCCCTTATTGGGGCAGAACAGTCCTATTGGGTTTATTTCATGGTTAAATGATTCCCTTTTCTCTGTAATAATAAAACAGTACCTGTACTTGATCCCAACTAAGATATAATTACCCCTTATTGGGGGCAGAACAGCCCTATTGGGTTTATTTAATGGTTAAATGATTCCCTTTTCTCTATAATAATAAAACAGTACCTGTACTTGATCCCAACTAAGATATAATTACCCCTTATTGGGGCAGAACAGTCCTATTGGGTTTATTTCATGGTTAAATGATTCCCTTTTCTCTGTAATAATAAAACAGTACCTGTACTTGATCCCAACTAAGATATAATTACCCCTTATTGGGGGCAGAACAGCCCTATTGGGTTTATTTAATGGTTAAATGATTCCCTTTTCTCTGTAATAATAAAACAGTACCTGTACTTGATCCCAGCTAAGATATAATTACCCCTTATTGGGGCAGAACAGCCCTATTGGGTTTATTTAATGGTTAAATGATTCCCTTTTCTCTGTAATAATAAAACAGTACCTGTACTTGATCCCAACTAAGATATAATTACCCTTATTGGGGGCAGAACAGTCCTATTGGGTTAATTTAATGTTTAAATTATTTTTTAGCAGATGTAAGGTATGGAGATCCAAATTACCGTAAGACCCCTTATCTAGAAAACCCTAGGTCCTGAGCATTCTGGATAATAGATCCAATATTTGAATACACTATATATATATACACATACATACGTATATATAGAAAAGCTCCTTTCCACTTAGATGAAAAGGACATTAGAAGATTTACTAGCGCCATCTCTATTGAAGAGACAGGAAGTCAAAATCTGTTGTAGGATCTAGTCATTTTGTTAGTATAAAGGATTTACGCTGACAATTAGACGGGATTAAAAGGGATGAGATTGGGTTGGGCCATTGCCTTATAGACAATAGGTGACATTTGCCTTTAAGCCCCATACAGATGAAAGACTGGCATTGATGTGGTCACAGTGTTCTTTGTACTTTCCCAGGAGGGGTTTCTCAGACCCTCTCAGATTTATATGAAAAGATTTGTTTACAGGAGCTTTTTGTTTATAGGCATTATATTCAGGAAGTTGTAACTCGGCTGAATCTTACAGCTTGGGGTTATTGAGCATATTAAATAGAGGGGGCAGTAGAGAGGTTTTATAGATCGACAAGAGGTTTTCTCAATATACACGTTAAATACTTTTTCCCCCACAGGATGTAACATCAGTTGTTTTTTGTGTAACAGTAAGCTGTATTGTTATTATTGATATTTATTGTTTACCTTTAATTTGTAATCTATAATAATATTGGTCAGCTATATTTACATGGGGTGTTGCCTTATGATATGGTTACCAATAGTGCCTTAGATCTGTAGTACTGTATGGGAGGTTGTTACAACACATTATGGGGCAGATTTATTATGCAGTGTTAAAAATGGTCACAAATTTTGCCCCACATTGCCAGGCCTTGCCGAGTAAAAATGGTGCAAAATCAGCACAATGTTTTTACAGGTTTGTTCTTCCACTGGAACTTTGGTAAAATAACGGCGTTCGGATGGTGAACTTCTCCATTTATTCTACACAGCTTTACACTGGTTTTTTGGTGAATTTCATTTTACACATCATCTGTAATTGAAGGGTTCATCCTGTTACAGGTATTAGACCTGATATCCAGAATTCTTGGGACCTGGGGTTTTCCGGATAAGGATTCTTTCAGTAATTCAGTTTTTTTTAACTTAAATGTCCAAAAAAGTTATTTGAAACGTAAATAAACCCAAAACCTTTGTGAAAATAAAATTGGAAGGAATTAAAGAAAGAGAAAAGAAAGGGGAAGGAAAGGAATGAAAGGAAAGAAAAGAAAGAAAGAAAGGGGAAAGGAAGAAAGGAAAAAAAGAGGGGAAAAAGGGGTAAGAAATGGGAAAGAAAAGAAAGGAAAGAAAGAAAGGAATGAAAGGAAAGAAAGAGGAAGGAGAGAAAGGAAGAAAGTAAAGAAAGAGGAAAGAACGGAAGGAAAGAAATGGGTAAGGAAAGAAAGGGAAAAGGAACAAAAGGGGGAAAAAAGAAAGGAAAGAAAGAGGTAAGAAATGGGAAAGAAAAGAAAGGAAGGAAAGGGGGAAAAAAGAAAGGAAGGAAAGAAAGGAATGAAAGGAAAGAAAGGGGAAAGAAAGAAAAGTAAAGAAAGGGGGAAGAAAGAAAGGAATAAAAGGAAAGAAAGGGGAAGGCAAAGAAAGGGGAAAGCAAGAAAGGAAAGAAAGGGGAAAAGAGAGAGAGGAAGAAAGGAAAGAAAGAGGAAAGAAAGGAAGGAAAGAAAGGGAAAAGAAAGGAAAGGAATGAAAGGAAAGAAAGAGGGAAGAAAAAGGGAAAAGAAAGGAAAGGAATGAAAGGAAAGAAAGAGGGAAGAAAGAAAGGGAAAAGAAAGGAAAGGAATGAAAGGAAAGAAAGAGGGAAGAAAGGAAGGAAAGGAAGGGAAAAGAAAGGAATGAAAGTAAAGAAAAGAAAGAAAGGGGTAAGGAAAGAAAGGAAGGAAAGAAAGAAAGCTTGCAGCTTTCAAAATATGCACTACTAAAGGTTTGTAGCGGAATCTCAGAGGCTTTAGTCCCAAGCTGAGATAAGCAGTCATTACTTTTAATAGGACGGCAATATTAATCCCCAAATTTAGCAAATCAAACCAGAAGTCTATTAGTTCCGGACATTCCCGCCAGATATGAAGATGTGAGGCTGTGTTACCATATTGTCTCCGATAGTAGTTATTAACTGTGGGAGGGGGGATTTAGGATGTACAGCAGGGGTCTCAAACTCGCGGCCCGCGGGCCATTTGCGGCCCTCGGTACAATATTTTGTGGCCCGCACCAACGCCGAATGAATGGATTGCGATTTTTATTGCGATTCAAGGGATAATGCAAGGCACGGCGGGCGGGAGCTGCTGATTGCGGAAATGACGTTATGCCATCATAACAGTTATTATGGGAAGACGTAAGGAGCTAATTGTGCACACAGAACGTCTTCCCATAATAACCGTTATGATGGCATAACGTCATTTCCGCAATCAGCAGCTCCCGACTTTTTTTTGTGAAATCCCTTATGCGGCCCAGCCTCATCCTGACTTTGCCTCCTGCGGCCCCCAGGTAAATTGAGTTTGAGCCCCCTGATGTACAGTATGAGGGTATAGTTGTCGCTAGTATAAGAGAAAAACCAGAGTTCCGGTATATTTGGTCCATTTGAGTATATCCGAGTCTGGTGGTTCATTGTTGGTGTTGTTAAATGCAGAATAGTATTGAGAAATATTTAGTAGATGATAATGTAGATATTCTATAATGTAAATTTGGTTTTCTTTTTTTATTTTACATAATAACTTTGGCTTTAGGAAGCAGGTAGGACATAACCACAACTAAGTATTTTTCACCTTGTTTAGATAAGACAGAGGCTGTATGTCTGGAACGTAACCAGAGCGCCAGTCCAGCTCTTAATATGGACCTCAGCACCATCCTTGGGCTTCTCCTGCTGGGTGAGTCAGTAGAACCTCTGTTCTCTCCACTTTCAGTTATTACATTATTGCTCCTACTGCTTTAAAGAATATGGGGCAAATTTATCAATGGATCATTAGTCAATAGACTTTATTTTTCACGTCAAATGAATTAATTATGTCAGTGGGAATTTCTTCACATTTTTCTTCATGCCTAATGCATTGGCGTCAATGGCCATTTTTTTTCTGGAGTTTTCTTTCCAGAATTATATTTTCTCTGCTCAAATTTTGCTATGAATCCGTATGGGTCAAAACAATTTGCTCATCCCTAGTAATGTTTTCTCTATACATCTAAATAGCAAATTACAAGTAGGCAACTATTCTTAATACAGGGATCTTTTCTCCTGAATGCTCAGGTAGGAGGTTCATAAGGTAGAACACCTGTCTCTGAATCCTCACAATATTCCTATTTGAAAGACATCTGTATATACTCAGTTAGATAAGAGTAAGTACAAAGACTTATTGATATAAAGACACTTACAAAGCAGTGAGCCAGAGTAAGGACCATATCTCAGGTTGCACTTCCCAGGGGGGCCAAAAACATGGCGGATTATGGGTTTTTTTGGATCCCCATTCCCCCATAAATGAGTCAAACTGCCCCAGTTTGCAATCGGTTTTTGTTATTGAAGATTTTTGAATTATTTAGCTTTAGAATTATTTAGTCTCCCATAATTTTGACAGCTCTCTGGTTGCTAGGGTCCAATTTTCCATAGCAACCAGGCAGTGGTTTGAAAGAGAGACAGGAATATGAATTGAGGAAGGCCTTAATAGAGAAATTAGTCATAAGAAGTAACAACAATAATAAAACTGGCCTCACAAAGCAATAGTTTTTGGCTGTCGGGGTCAGTGACCCCCCACTTGAAAACTGGAAAGAGAAGAAGGCAATTCATTTAAAAAATAAAAAATATAAGAATAGACCATTCTATAACATACCAAAAGTAAACCTGAAGATGAACCTCCCCCTTAATGCAATTTAAGACACTGCCTTATTGATGGTGCTTGATTAATCATCTTGTAGTTGTAAAGCGGAAACTTCGCAGCTAGAACTACAAGATGACTAATTAGGCACCATCAATAAATGGAAGTTTTTCCACTGTCTTCTGCAGATTTTAAAGTCTATTGGGTTCATTTGGAAATAAACTACTAATTCTCCTTTACATGTTGCCTTAAGGGTGAAGACACACAGGGCTACTAGTAGCAGCTACTTGATGTGGCTACTAAAAAAGACAATGATGATTATTTACTGATAATTGTCTCTACGTGTGTTTTAGCAGGGGCAATTCTCAGTATTGTCTATGGCAGGGGATTTTCTGGGGTTTAGTAGCTGTGACAAGTAGCTGCTACTAAGTAGCTCTGTGTGTCTTTGCCCTAAGCTGTGTGTTTGTGTCAGAGCTCTGAATAAAATGTATGTAAATAACCTGCTGTGTAGCCAGGGGGGGCACATTTATACATCAAACAACAGATAATCTCTTTAATTACAATGGTTTTAGTACCTAATCAGGGAAATGAAAGTCAAATGTCATTCATGGTTCTCTCAATAACTCTACAAACAAAACCTCTTATTAACTAGAATATTTTACTTGTGAAACTGGTGTTACCAGTCATGTCATTTATTTTCTAATTAGTTATATTCCTTGTGGGATTCCCTGAAGGTCCAGGTTAAGTTCCTCTATTCCAATGGAAACTCCTTCATGAATACCCTAAGGCTAATGGACCAATTAGAGTTCCCCATGTTATCATTGCTAAGTGCCTACTATGAGATATCCCATATCTTAACCCAATGTCTAGAATTTTCTCAATAGGATCCTATTTAGACATTCTTTTTTTAGGGATTTGCCTTTTTTCTGTGATAAAAACAGTACATTGTACCTGAAGAAGGCTTAGGGCTCTGGCACATGGGGAGATTAGTCGCCCGCGACAAAACTCCCTGTTCGCGGGTGACTAATCTCCCCGAGTTGCCATCACCTGCCATCCCACCGGCGAACATGTAAGTCGGCGGTGGGATGGCACACGTGGCGGCGTGATTTCGGCAAATTGCCGAAGTTGCCTGTGCAGCATGTACCATCCCACCGGCGACTTACATGTTCGCCGGTGGGATGGTACCATAGGTGGGGGATATCGGGAGAAGATCCGCTCGCTTGGTGATGTCCTTAAGCTAGCCTTGCAATCCTGTTGGGTTTTTTAATGATTTAAACTTTTTAAACTGATTAGCAAGGTTCTTCACATTATCGAAAACCTTAGATCCTGAGCAGTCTGGATCATAGATCCCATTTAAACAAGTTCTTTTGGTCTCTTTCTTAATTTCTAAACCAGCTTACTGGTCCAGCCCAATGCCTGACACTAGAATTGAATGGTATCAACTGGAAATTAATATCTGGCTTAATTTTTTTCTCTTCCATTCTATACTTTCTTATATTTTAGCCCATCAAGGCATCACTTATAGTGATGAGCGAATTTTTTCACCAGGCATGGATCCACAGTGAATTTGGGGAATTTTTTTGTTGCACATCAAACTGGGCGCGGTCAAGTAAAAATGGCTGTGATCACGTAAAAAAGGCTGTGGTTGCGTCAAAATGGGCGCGGTCACGTCAAAACCCACGGACGACAAAAAATAGATGTGGGCGACAAAAAAATTGCGCTACACGTGCGTTTTGCGAATTTTTAGCCGTTTCGTGAATTTTATGGAGAAGTGAAACGGGACAGATTCACTCATCACTAATCACTGAGAATAATGCAGTTTCATAGAACAAAGTAAATCAGGTTTCTTTCATTTTAAAGTTTATCAGTAAAACTATAAAGAGGCCAGATATAAGGGTTCAAATGTTGATCTTCACAAGTGCCGTGGCACATAATACAGTAGGTGCCAAATTATTCCCCAATCTAGAACCCACAGAGGGAGAACTTTCTCTTGCAGTATTGGTAGGCGGAGATCGTGCCTTTAACCATTCACTGGATTAAAAATAGTTTTCCATTAAATACGGGGTTCCCCAAAACCTTGCATCCCCAGCTCTCCATAGAGAGGGGAAAACACACAAACTGGTGATTGTTGTAGGGGCAGCCCAAAGGCCCAAACTGGCAATCTGTGGATTCTGGAAAATACCAAAGGGGCTGCTGTAAGATGCAATACACCTTTGTGAGGTACAGACCTTTTGTTGCACTTTGCCTTGTTATGATAAATGAGCCCTATAGGCAGAACAAATTAGTGCAAAGTAACATTAACACTAACCTTTTTTTTCCTTCTTTTTTCGCCCTAGCTTTGAACTCAGTACAAGTCACATACGGAAATGGTAATGAACATCTTCATATATTACCAAAGATCTCATTATGCTGCACGGTTGGTTATCGTATCTGGAATTGGGTTGAAAAAAAGTGGAGGGATGCTACAGTAATAGCGTGTAGGATGGTGTGCCAAAATAAGCCCCACCCACATTTATAAGCCACAGCCAGTGTTATTATAAGCCCCACCCACATTTATAAGCCACAGTCAGTGTTATTATAAACCTCACCCACCAACACTTTCTGTTTGCCCACTTAAAAGCAATGTCATTTTGCTATTGCCATGTACTGAACAGTTTGATGCCAAATGGAGATGAGAGATTACCCAAAGTATGTTTCCTGTAGGGACCCCAAAATGAAAATAGTACATATAAATCTTCTCGGCCGGCAATTCTGCTTCTGCAAACACAGTCCCCTGTCTGCGTATTATGTATCATAACACAGCACAACCCCAGCTTATATGATATTACCCCCCCTTTATTTAATATATATATATATATATATATATATATATATATATATATATATATATATATATATATATATACTGTATATATATATATATATATTGATATTATATCACCATCCCTCAGTCTGCTCCTCAATCCACCTTTCTCTCGTATTCTCTATATTCATTTTTTACCTCTCAGGAGTGCAAAGGAGCAAAAGAAAGCTCCAGTATTACAACACAAAAGTTCCTGGATTTAAAACTATTGAACCCCCTACCCCTGAAAGAATGCTAATAAATAATAAAGTCCCTACACAATTCCAGCACCGGTATCTGGGAATACCAACTAGTTCAATGAATTTGAGATGACCTCTAGGGTGGGCAAAAAAAGCCAAAGATAAACATCACAAATAGCATCAGAAGGAAGGTTTGCTATATGCCTCGCTGTACTGGAACCTACTCTGTCCATCCTTAAGCATAAATGTCTGCCTTATCAATGGTGAATACTGGTGGTGCTAGAGGGAATAACTGCCTTTGCTGCTTATTCAAAGAGAAAGGCTAGGAATTATACCATCATCCTTTCCTGGTTAGACTTTTGTGACCTTCTACTAATCAGCCTCCATAAGAAATAGAGGCTGCTTTATTCCTACAAAGGATAAACTGGCCCCACTATTCTTCTCACTGGAGCTCAAATTGCTCATCTAGCAAACTTGCCTCCTCATAACACCACATAATCTGCCCTCACACAGGGTATTGCCACCAGGCTATTTTCTATCAAGGCCTTGGCATCACTCTTCCCTCTGGGTTACATCCACCAATGAGGCCTTTGTTGTCTCCTCCTTTCCTTTGATCTACTCTCAGCTACCCATCTCCTTAGGTTGATGATGGGGAACTTCTACTTATCGTTATTAATTACAATAATCACTGTGTTTTTGATAACATAATGACTAATGTAGTGTTGCTATGCAGCATTCTCATTGCTGAATCATGGCTTGTTCTAAAGCTTGTCCCAAATATTTTAGAGATATAATGGGAGCAGTGGGACATTGTAAGGGTACGTCATTCCTCCAAAGAACATTAGATGTCTTCCCTTTTGTTTCAATGAAGTCTTTTCCATTCCCTACAGCAGGGATCCCCAACCTTTTTAACCTGTGAGCAACATTTAAATATAAAAAAAAGTTGGGGAGCAACACAAGCATGAAAAAAAGTTCCTGGAGGTGACCAAAAAAAAATGGTTATTTTGTAGCCCCTATGTAGATTGGCAGACTTCAGGAGGCTCTCTTTGGTAGTACCCATGGTCTTTATGCCTCCAAATTAGAAATTCAAGAATGAAGATCTGCTTTGAGGCCACTGGGAGCAACATCAAAGAAGGTGGTGAGCAACATGTTGCCCCCAAGCCACTGGTTGGGGATCACTGTCCTACAGAGACTGGGTCTTTTCACCAAACCTACATGTTCCCTGCTGTCTTAAAGTTTTCTCCCCCAAAAATTCCACCTCAAATTCCTCCATAACGAAACATCTTCTTAACCTCAATAAACAAAAGAGTTGAGCCTACTTTACCCCCACATAATAACTTAACGGGCTGTACATATTTTACTATTTCACCAACAATGCTAAATTTATATGAACTAAACCCCTGTTTAGTATATTACTACTGCTCACAAGGTTAAAAAGAAAAATGTTTTTATTACCATAAATCAAGGGGCAAAATTGGTTAAAAACACAGTCTAACCCATAAAAACATCAGTAGCAACATTTGAGGTGGCCCTGTCTCCAAATTTGAATCTTACGTATGTTCCTACCTTCCTTCCTAACTGTCAGTTATCCATACCTACCTGTGTTGATATTCTTATCCCCCTCAGCTCTTCTCTATCCATATGGCCCGGGACTTGATACCATCAACCCAAAAAGTGATGATGGTGGATCAGGGCCAATACAGCTCTCAATGAAAATCCCTGTTTTTGGAATGGCCTTTTCATCATTGTATGTAAGTAAGTAGGGGGTTTGCAGAGTTCTGTTCTTCCTAATTCTAATTTTTTTCATAATGTTATTTATACAGCACCAGGATATTAATTACAATTTTTTTGTGATTCGGTTCTGAAAAACTGTTGTATCTGTGCATACATTTTGAAAAACAAGGATTCTTAGTCATAAAACTGTGGTCCTATTGTTCATAGAATGGAATCTCCCGGTCACGTAGCATATTATTAGGAAAACTCCTGACCTTTGCTTTATTTTTTTTTTTACCATTTGTACTTTTTTGTGCAAAAATATAATATATGGGGGGGGGGAAACATAATTTTTGAAAGTAAAAAAAGTAAAAAGTTGCCATTTAAAAGCTGTCAAGCGCATGTATAAGTTGATGACAGCTCTCTGTTTCCAATTGGCTAATTTTTCTTTTTGACACTTATTTGTGTGACAAAATAAAAAATGTAAATTTTTCTCACATTCCTGAATTTTTTCGCCAGGCATTAATTTGCAGCAAATTTCCGCATTTCGCCGCTGGAAAGTTGTGGTTGTATCAAAACGGGTGTGAGCATGGCAAATGGGCGTGGTCACTAAAAATGGGTGTAGTCACGTAAAAAAAGAGACGGGATACAAAAAAAAAGACGTGAGTGACAGAAAAAGTTGAGCGGAAAATGCGTTCCGCTGATTTTTCAACATTTTGCAAATTTTCATGTTGATTTCGCGAATTTTACACCGAATCAAAACAGAACAGATTCGCTCATCACTAGATCTGTCCCATTACTTTAGTGTCAGGAATCATTATAATTATTATTATAGGGGGACCTTGAACATTTTTAAGTATGGAGAGTGATAGAAAAATGTCCTTTTGCTGATTTGCCCATTTGTTTGATTTAATCTTTGAGCTTTGAACTGTCCCATTTCGCTTTGCCAAAAAAGTTGCAAAACAACAGGAAAATTTGTGAAACAGCAAAAAATTGGCAAAATGAGTTTGTTGCGCAACTTTTTTGTCATCGCACCTTTTTTTTTGTTGCCCACAAACCTTTTTTTGCTACACTCACATCCATTTTGATGTGTCTGCACCCATTTTTACATGACTGCGCCTTTTTTTTTTTTTTACATGAGGTGAATTTTCACTGAAGTTTCAAAAAACAATACGCCAATGCCGAAATGCAAAAATTTGTAACAAATTAATGTCTGGCGAACAAAATTTGCTCATCACTACTTGGCAGCTTTAAGCTCACAAACCCGAAACCATTTTTTCAACATTAAGCTATTTTGGTTCATCATTTCTTTGGTTTTGATGAATACACAGTACAAATTTTATTGAAACCGAAATGCATTAACAAATTGTGTTTCTTACCCGACAGGTTAGCAACAATGGTCTGTTGTCGTTTAATGCATCAATAGGATCGTACGTTCCCAGTAATGTCACCAGTTCATTAGGGAACCCTTTCCTTGCCCCCTTTTGGGCCGACGTGTACAACATAAATCAAGGTGACATTTATTATCGGGAAAGCACAAACACAACACTACTGTCCCAAGCTACAACTGACATTAGGAGATATTTCCCTAATAAGAACTTCTCTGCGAAATGGGTCTTTGTGGCAACATGGAATAATGTCAGTTATTATGGATCTACTTCCAACAAGGTACTGGTTATATTACATTTCTTACGTGTCTTATGTGAAACAGTTTAAAAGGGGCAGAAAACCCTAATTTCTTTTGAAAAAACCCCACCATTTTTTTCCATGATTTATTATGCAACAAAATGGTGACAATTGCTTCATGGTTTTAGAGGTTTTCAGGTCATGGTGTCACGATCTCCCTGAGGAGACGCCGTGGAGTACCAGGAAGGCCTGAAGACTGGGTAACCCGGAGTGTAACCATAGATCACAGAACTGGTGTCAGAGGCCATGATGATAATGAAGAACTTTAACACTAGTGACGTAACAGTGCACACAATGGAAATACACACTGCGTATATAACACGGCAGGCAGAGGCAGAATCCAAACAGGCAAAAGGTCAGGGCAAGCGGCAGTCAAGTGAAGTCAAGGACAGGCCAAGGTCAAAACCGGGAAATCAAGGCAGAACTAGGAAGGGCTCAGGAACAAGGCAGAAGGCAGGATCAGGACACGGAACTGGAGCTTGGAACCAGCGAGAACAAGAATAGACACAGGAACAGGGAACACGGAGGCAGGGTCACGAGAAACAATTAATGACCAAGCAAGGGGCAATGGTCAGGGAAAGGCTTATAAAGGGTGAAGATTAGGAGATGGGAAACACATGAGGTTAATGAGGTGGGCGGAGGAAAGGGAGCAGACAGAAAGTAGACAAGAGAAGAAACCGACAGAGCCCAAAATGCCTCCAGTGGCTATAGAGGCAAATGCATGCCGTCAGGAACACCCCAAGTGGTATTCGAATCCCGGCTGATCCTGACACATGGTCAAAAAACTAATGGTTTTTGCAAAAATGTTTTCATTCATGCTTTTTTGTTTTTTTTTGATAAATGCAATTCGTGGAAATAAGTTTAGTATGGATGCACCGAATCCACTTGTTTGGATTCATCTGAACCCCCAAATCCTTTGTAAAGGATTCGTCCAAATAACAATCCAAATCCAAATCCTAATTAGCTTATGCTAATAAGGTTTTGGAAGGGTTAAATGTCTGAAAATTTTGGAAAAACTTTTCAACTTCCGTGTTTACATGACAAAATGTCATGTGATTTTTAGGATTCGGATTCATTTTGGCCAGGAGTGTGGATTTGGCTGAATCTGAATCCTGCTGAAAAAGACTGAATCTTGGCTGAATCCCAAACCGAATCCTCGATACAGTGCATCCCTAGAATTTATTCGTGGTTTAAAAAGAATATATAAATCCAAAAAAATCAAGTTTTATTATTTATAATCAAGTAAATTGCCCCTAATTGTTGGCATAAGAAACGCTCTAGTACTCTTGAAGGTAAAAACAAAAGAATCTTTGTCATTTTGCCTTTTTTTTCATAAACCCACAATAGTCTTAACTACTTCAAACCCCCATGCAAAAGAACATCTGTTTATACCCTCCAGTATAAAATCCAGCTAACAATTGTTACCTTGGAGTAAAGTATCTGACAGAAGTAAGACATTTTCACCGTTTCACGAAATATTCAGGAATTCTTCAGCAAAGTGGGGGAGAGATTTGCTCATCACTATATCAGATAGTACTGTTTCTGTAATTCATGAAAATTATGAGAGAAAAATGAAATCTCAAATTTTTTTTAAATTGTACAATTGTACAATTTTCGAGCTTTGTCATTTAATTTTTTTTTTTTTTAAATTAGAATGAAAAAATTCAGCTGTGTTCTTTCAACATTCCAGCTTTTTGTATTAAGTAGAATTTATAAAAAAAGAATGAAATAATGTTTTTCTGATTTGGGTTTTCTCATGAATATAGGCTAATAATCAAGAAAAAATTGTGATTAAGTTTAATTACAATTTTTTTGCAGTTCAGTTAAAAAAAAACTGTGCAAATGCATAGTCAGAGAATGGCGGTCCTATTGTTCATAGAATGGAATCTCCCTGCATTGTAGGGTATTATAAGGAAAACTCCTGACAATTCGTATTTTTTTGTGGAAAAAAACCCTGATTTCTTTGCTATTTATGAAGCGTCAAACTGTGACAAATGTGCCATGTTTAAAAGTTGTCACAATCGGAGTAGTTTTTATTTATTTATCAACACTGACCAAATTTGCTCATGGACAGTAACCTACAGTATGGCAACTTGAGATGGGCGAAATAATTCACATTTGGCCACTGGCAAATTATTTCGCGAAACAGGCGACATAATCAGATGTGTAAAAATTCACTTTCCTGCAAAAAATTGTTGCCCGTGTAAAAAAAATTAGTTACATGCGTCAAAAAAGTCACACGTGCCTTTTTTTGTGTCAAAAAAATAATGCGTGCAACAATTATTTTTTGATGCACCACACATTTGCAATTATTTTGCAAAATCTTTTCAATGATTTGCAAAGTTTCCGGTGAAGTCAACGGGAAAAATTTGCTCATCACTAATGTCAACCAATCAAATTGTTGATTCATATATTCATTGTTCTACCTGCATCTGACTAGAAAAAGCTAATCACTGATTGGTTGCTGTGGGTTACTGCCAAATGGGCAGATTTCAAAAAATGAGCCCCTATATATTGACAGCTGTAATTTTTCAGTTGGCTAATCTTTCTTTGCTTTGTGCTTTTAGAGGTTTTCTGGGGGTTTTGACACTTTTATTTGTGCGACAAAATGAAAAATTCACACTTTGCTCATATTTGCACATTTATTTTTTTTTAGTTAGTGCTTTTTTATTTTTTTTATTTTTTTGATTATAAAGAAAATGTTGCCCTTTCCTGAAAGAATCCCTGTTACTGACAATAACTTTACTTTTAGGGGGACACATTTCAGGCTGTGCTTCCTACTGATGGAAATCTTACCTTTGTCATGTTTAACTATGGAGAAATTGAGTGGACAACTGGCACTAGTGGTGGTGGATCGAGTGCGACAGGACTTGGGGGTACAGCTGCTTTGGTAACAATGGAAATGTGTTTTTTACTTCTTTGTTTATAATTTGTTATCCCAACTGTAACTACTCATTTGTAGCTGAACTTCTAACAGTGAACTACTAAGTATGAACCCATGGGTAATGCATTTAGGAGGAATATTTTGAGCGGAACAAATACATTCTTATTATGATATTTGTGTAAGCAGAAAACTATGCATTGAAAGCTTATTGTTCTTAAAGGAATACTGTCATGGGAAAACATGATTTTTTTTTACCCATCAGTTAATAGAGCTTCTTCAGCAGAATCCTGCATTATAATCTCTTTTTTTCCATGGGGCTAGCCATATTCTTCATTTCCCAGGGTGCCACAGCCATGTGACCTGTGCTCTGATAAACTTCAGTCTCACTTTACTGTTGAGCTTCAAGTTGGAGTGATATCCCCCCCTCCCCCCCAGCAGCCGATCAGCAGAACAATGGGAAGGGAGCAAGATAGCAGCTCCCAGTAGGTATCAGAATAGCACTCAATAGTAAGAAATCCAAGTCCGGCTTGGGACTCCTCCAGTTACATGGGAGTAGGAGAAACAATAGGTTAGCTGAAAGCAGTTCTAATGTGTAGCACTGGCTGAAAGCTCAGACTCAGGCACACTTCACTGCTGCACTGCAAGTTGGAGTGATATCCCCCCCCCTCCCTCCCCCAGCAGCCGATCAGCAGAACAATGGGAAGGGAGCAAGATAGCAGCTCCCAGTAGGTATCAGAATAGCACTCAATAGTAAGAAATCCAAGTCCAGCTTGGGACTCCTCCAGTTACATGGGAGTAGGAGAAACAATAGGTTAGCTGAAAGCAGTTCTAATGGGTAGTGCTGGCTCCTTCTGAAAGCTCAGACTCAGGCACACTTTACTGCTGCGCTGCAAGTTGGAGTGATATCCCCCCCTCACCCCTAGCAGCCGATCAGAAGAACAATGGGAAGGGAGCAAGATAGCAGCTCCCAGTAGGTATCAGAATAGCACTCAATAGTAAGAAATCCAAGTCCGTCTTGGGACTCCTCCAGTTACATGGGAGTAGGAGAAACAATAGGTTAGCTGAAAGCAGTTCTAATGTGTAGCGCTGGCTGAAAGCTCAGACTCAGGCACAATGCACTGAGATGGCGCCTACACACCAATATTACAGCTACAAATACATTTGTTGGTAGTGATGAGTGAATCTGTCTCGTTTTGCTTCGCCATAAAATTCGTTTGGTTATGGGCAGCTTCCCAGGTGCTAATTTGTCCCTTAGAGTTAATAGATATTGTGTTCCCCATAGGCTGGTCTTAACTGTGGTGGCACCATGGCTTGCTATGTGATACCCGGGTCATTGTCTCCTTCCATTATTAACATCTCATCCACAAGTAACGTTGGCTTTCCTGGGCGCTGGGCTTTCCAAGTGAATGATCTGACTCCTGGATTTCCTAATGTGATTATTGGTAAGATTATTGGTACATCATGTTCAATTTGTAATTAATAGTGACTGCAGCTTATTTTCCCGTTGCATTTTTATGATTTTATGATTTCAATCCATTTATATTACTTCTTCTTAAGGTGTTTATTTTCATGCCTTGGTACGAGTCCCCAGTGTTTCAAGATAGCGAGTCGCTAGTGATGAGTGAATCTGACCAGTTTCTGTTTGCTGAAAACTTTGAGAAACTACAGAAAAATTTGTGAAACGGTGAATTTGCAAAACACGGGTGTCGAATGACTTTTTTGTTGCATGTGATTTTTTAATGCGACCGTGCAACAATTTTTTTTGACATTTTCACTGTTTTTTGAATCTATTGAAGGATTCGCTAATTTTTCGGCAAAATGGGACAGATTCGCTCATCACTACTCATCACTACTTAGGGGCTGATTTACTAAGACACGAATTCCGACCGAATTGGAAAAATTCCGATTGGAAAACGAACATTTTGCGCCTTTTTCGTATTTTTTGCGATTTTTTCTGCGCCTTTACGACTTTTCGGAAATTATCACGACTTTTTCGTTACCAATACGATTTGCGCGAAAAAACGCGAGTTTTTCGTAGCCATTCCGAAAGTTGCGCTTTTTTCGTAGCGTTAAAACTTAAAAGGCGCGACGTTTTGCGCAAGTTTTAACACTACGAAAAAAATCGCAACTTTTTGCGCAAGTTTTAACGCTACGAAAAAATAGCAACTTTCGGAATGGCTACGAAAAACTCGCGTTTTTCCGCAAAAATCGTATTGGTAACGAAAAAGTCGCAATAATTTTCCGAAAAAATCGCAAAATACCGATCATTACGAAAAAAACGCAATCGGACGCATTCGGCCCGTTCGTGAGTAAGTAAATGGGCCCCTTAGAATGGGAATGTCCCCATCAGAATTCAGAGTATAGTTATATAGTTAGAGCTGCTCACAAATGTCTTAATATTAATTTTGAGGAAAAGGTTGATTTGTTTTCTTTACAGAAACCACATCAGTGACAACAACCCCCATGGAAACTACAACTACAAAAGGTAAAACAACGAATTAGAGATTAATCAGATTAGAGTCTATTATTATTAAAAAAAATTATTTTTTTTTTACCAAGAACAAGCTTTTCTTAAACGTAAATGTCACATATGTAAGGGAAAACTCAAATTGCGAAAACTTGATTTTGTTTACTTGTGGCGAAAAATGTAATTGCCTGAAAATCATATTATTCTATGTTTATGTTTATAAAATTGACTTGATAAAAAAAAAACATTAAATTTCAAAATATTTTGAACACATCCCATTAACCTGAGTCAGTTTGCCTATTTGTGACAAGAACACTTGGGGGCACATTTACTAACCCACGAACGGGTCGAAATGAGTCCGATTGCATTTTTTTCGTAAAGATCGGTATTTTGCGATTTTTTCGTATTTTTTGCGATTTTTTCGGCGTCTTTACGAATTTTTCGTTACCAATACGATTTTTGCGTAAAAACGCAAGTTTTTCATAGCCATTACGAAAGTTGCGTAAAATCTTGCGATTTTTCGTAGCGTTAAAACTTGCGCAAAAAGTTGCGCTTTTTTCGTAGCGTTAAAACTTATGCGAAACTTCGCACTTTTTAGGTTTTAACGCTACGAAAAAGGCGCAACTTTTCGCGTAAGTTTTAACGCTACGGAAAAATCGCAAGATTTTACGCAACTTTCGTAAAGGCTACGAAAAACTCGCGTTTTTACGCAAAAATCGTATTGGTAACGAAAAATTCGTAAAGACGCCGAAAAAATCGCAAAACATACGAAAAAGTCGCAAAATGTTCGTTTTCAAGTCGGAACTTTTCCAATTCGGGTCGGATTCGTGGGTTAGTAAATCAGCCCTTTGGTCACCTCCAAAACCCCATTATTTTATTCCTTCTCAGAAAACTGAGTGGAAAATGTTTCGATTTTTTTTCTGTGATTAGGGTTTTTTAAAATTCAATCTTTTCACATTATAATAATGAAAGAAAGTGTGTGCATATTACCAGGAATATGGTAGCTACATAGTATGATGAATATGTTTTTCATTCAATATTGTATGTATGTAGGTATGTATATCTTTATATATATAAAGTGCTGCTTATGTACCCAGCGCTGTACAGTAGAATTCATTAATACAAACAGGGGGTTATTAAGATAATAATAGATAAATACACAGTATAACAATAAATACAGATAAATACAAGTTGCAATAAGATAAGAGTCAAAGACACAAGAGGATGGAGGTCCCTGCCCCATAGAGCTTACAATCTATATGGGAGGGTAAGAGTCAAAGACACAAGAGGATGGAGGTCCCTGCCCCATAGAGCTTACAATCTATATTAATAAGTAGGGATGGGTGAAATAACTTGCCAGTAGTGATGAGCGAATCTCACCAGTTTCGCTTTGCCAAAAAATTAGCTAATCTTAGAAAAGATTTGCGAAACGCCGGAGAAAAAAAAGCAACATTTTTTGGGTGGCGTGTATAAAAATGGGACACAGGACACGCCCCAAAAATTGTCACGTGGCTAATTTTTCCGCAACAAATTTAGACATCCGTTTTGCAAAAAAACCCGCCAATGGCGAAATGTGAAATTTGCCATGAATCCATGCCTCATGAATTATTTTACCCATCACCATACGCCAGCCATGGATTCACTGTGAATTTCACCACTGGCAGATTGTTTTGCAAAATGGGCGTCCAAAATGCGCTACGACAAAATTCACAGAGAGACAAAAAATGGTCACCTGCGTAAAAAAAAAAAAAAAAATTGTTGTGCACGTTAAAACGCAGAGAAAAAAAAACTTGCACATGTCAAAGAAAAATTTCACAAAAGCCAATTTTTTTCACGTCGTTTCTCGAATCTTTTGAAAGATTCTCAAATTTGACAGATTCTCTCTTAACCATTAAGAAGTCAATTTCCTTTTATTTACAGAGACAACAACCCCTTTGAGGACCACAAAAGGTAACTTTTTATAGTGAACTGATTACACATTTGATACAAATATGAGGAGATCAATTTATTAATTTTTAAGCTCAAATTAAAAAAAACCAAAAACTTTCCCCTAAGAAATATTTCCAAAATATAATAATTGAACAATTTAAGTCTGATTCACTCTCTCATCATAACTCATGCACCTTAGCATTGACGCCCGCGACTATTTATTTATATCTTAGTTGGGATCAAGTACAGGTACTGTTTTATTATTACAGAGAAAAGGGAATCATTTAACCATGAAATAAACCCAATAGGGCTGTTCTGCCCCAATAAGGGGTAATTATATCTTAGTTGGGATCAAGTACAGGTACTGTTTTATTATTACAGAGAAAAGGGAATCATTTAACCATTAAATAAACCCAATAGGGCTGTTCTGCCCCCAATAAGGGGTAATTATATCTTAGTTGGGATCAAGTACAGGTACTGTTTTATTATTACAGAGAAAAGGGAATCATTTAACCATTAAATAAACCCAATAGGGCTGTTCTGCCCCCAATAAGGGGTAATTATATCTTAGTTGGGATCAAGTACAGGTACTGTTTTATTATTACAGAGAAAAGGGAATCATTTAACCATTAAATAAACCCAATAGGGCTGTTCTGCCCCCAATAAGGGGTAATTATATCTTAGTTGGGATCAAGTACAGGAACTGTTTTATTATTACAGAGAAAAGGGAATCATTTAACCATTAAATAAACCCAATAGGGCTGTTCTGCCCCCAATAAGGGGTAATTATATCTTAGTTGGGATCAAGTACAGGTACTGTTTTATTATTATAGAGAAAAGGGAATCATTTAACCATGAAATAAACCCAATAGGGCTGTTCTGCCCCAATAAGGGGTAATTATATCTTAGTTGGGATCAAGTACAGGTACTGTTTTATTATTATAGAGAAAAGGGAATCATTTAACCATTAAATAAACCCAATAGGGCTGTTCTGCCCCCAATAAGGGGTAATTATATCTTAGTTGGGATCAAGTACAGGTACTGTTTTATTATTATAGAGAAAAGGGAATCATTTAACCATTAAATAAACCCAATAGGACTGTTCTGCCCCCAATAAGGGGTAATTATATCTTAGTTGGGATCAAGTACAGGTACTGTTTTATTATTACAGAGAAGAAGGAAATCAGTTTTAAAATTCTGAATTATTTGATAAAAATGGAGTCTATGGGAGACAGGCTTTCTGTAATTTGGAGCTTTCTGGATAACAGGTTTCCGGATAAGGGATCCCATACCTGTATTGCATATTTTGATGTGGTATATATATTATGGCACAAATAAAAGATACCTTTTCTACTTTTTAAAATATCAGTGTGCCCCAAGTCTATTCTATTTTCCTTCCTTTATAAGTTTCTGTAGATTATAAACCTCGTTACCTCTTGTACCGGCAAATATTTGTAAAAAATCTTTAAGGTTCATGCATGTACCCATCTAACGTAGAGCAATGCGGAATATATTGACAAGTTATTTAAATGTGTTAATGAATTCAAAATCATTTCCTATATTTCTATTTAAAAAAGAAGAAAATCAGTCTCATTTACAAAGAAGTAATAAGACAATTACAATCTTTTTCATTCAACAGAAACCCCAGCAACAGCGACATCAACCCCAAGGGTGGAAACATCTACAATGGGTATTTTTTTTTTAATATAAATGTAGGGATCCCCAAGATTTGGGGCCCCTAGGATGGGTTCTCCTTAGACAGGCACTAGAGGGTGGCCTTAGAGAATTGGACACCTAAAAGTGGTCCTAGATGTTATTCTGCTGAAAGGGAGTTTCCCCTGCATTTCTCACCAGCAACCACTAGAAGGGGTGCTGGGATATATAAAGGGATGCAGCCATGTGCTGGCAGACATTTTGTTAGCCCAGAGAGTGCACAGGTAGTGTGCACTCCTGGCACAGTTAATAGATAGCAGTTTCTATATAAGAGGACATTCTAGGAGTGTCATGTAGGACACCAGAGGTTAGAATGGGCAGACATCGCCCCTCCAGGAGTGGTAGCGAGGTTAAGACCTCCCAGCATTACATCTGCTGGAGTGCAGGGACACAAGTGGCTAGGTAGGTGGACAAGGTCCCCATTAGTCCAGGAGGCCGGATCTGAGGGTGCCTTATGTGAGTACCGGTGTGGGTCCCTGGGGTGTAACGTCCTAGCGGAGTACCGGGGGAACTCTATGAGAGAGTGTCTCTGCCGTGAGTACCTGGGAGAGCACCCAGAGGGGAGCATATGTCGGGAGTACCGTAGGGTATGCCAACAGGAAAAGGTTCTCAATGAGAAGTAAGGAGTATATGCTCTGCACTGTGTATGATTGATATGCCGCTCCTGGAGAGGTTTCTGCCTAATAAACCATTTCATCTGCTTTACTCATACCACCGTGTTGTGAGATCTATCCAGCCCAGAGGACCACTACCAGCTGGTAAGGAATAACCCCAGGGTGGGGTACATCTGCCAGGAGTACGTGGGTCCCAAGAGGGGCATAACAAGCTATTAAGTTCCCAGGGGGTGGATTATAGTTCCACAACACCATCCCTGGGTGGAGGCACGCCAATTAAGGGAGAATCCCTTGTAAACCCCCATAGTAAGCGGGGGCTCAGGACTCCTGTAGCGCCAAGTATAGTGCTCCAGCAGGTAGTGCCACACAAGCATTTAAATAGTGGGCTACATAAACTCATCCTGTACAAAATATTATCTATAGATCAGTCTGCAAGATTGAATGATCCTATTCTGACTCCAATTGCTGAGACCTCTCTCCCTGGGCCTGTATGGAGCTGGGCACAACCACTGTGGGCAATCTGTGCCAGATAGCAGAACCCACCAGGCACTTGGAATCCACAAGGGTTCTTTATATAATATGGGTGAACAAATGCTGGAGTGGGTATACAAATGTTGAAGGTCAAAAAGAATATTGCTTTCCTAACCCCTAGAGTAGCTCCTCACACTAAAAAGCAGGAACAGGAAAGGGATGATGGGAGGAACTGACCTGACATATAATGAAGGGATGATAGGAGGGTCTACAGACTTAGAAATAAACAACTTGCAATATGACCTTGGTCACTATGTGGCAGTATAACAATGTATATGCATATAAACCATTACTTTTAAAAATAATACACAAATAGTGATGAGCAAATCTGTCCCGTTTCGCTTCACCATAAAATTCACAAACGGCAAAAAAATTTGCGAAACGCATTTGTCGTGCGATTTGTTTTGTCGCCCGTGGTTATTTTTTGTCACCCGCATCTATGTTTTTTGTCGCCGGCATCTATTTTTTGTCACCCATGCTTTTTGACGCGACTGTGCCCAATTTGACGCAGCCACATCCAATTTGACACGTGACAAAAAAATTCCGCGTGACATTTTTTCACGGCGAATTTTCACGGAAGTTTCAAGAAACAATTCGCCAATAGCGAAATGCAGAAATTCGCTGTGGATCAATGCCTGGCAAAAAAAATTCACTCATCACTATACACAAATATTAACTGCTAGGACAACACAGATCCATTTCTATTTAATAACATCCTTAATATTGGGAAGATGTTGTTGTTTCCAATAACTTGCCTATAATATTTTATTGGCCAGAAGAATATGCATAAGAGAATATGCATAAGAATAGTTTTTTGTTCCAAAGGCAGGTATTGGGGTAATAATCCAAGTAACGCTAGTTCAGTTGTTTTGGGAATCAGAGATATCTTCAATTAGTTTGAATATTTGTGACCAATACGCTTTAGCAGTTTGGCATTCCCACCGTATATGGAATAAGGATCCAGCTTTTCCACAAAGTCTCCAGCATGAGTCCTGAATGTTCTGATAGATGTTGTAGAGTAGAGATGGTGTCGAACACCATCTGAATTGTAGTTTTATTATCTGCTCTTTATGATTTAGACCAGGGATCCCCAACCTTTCTTACTCGTGAGCCACAGCCAAATGTAAAAAGACTTGGGGAGCAACACAAGCACCATAAAAGTTCATGGAGGAGCCAAATAAGGGCTGTGATTGGCTATTAGGGGCCTCTATGCACCCTATCAGCTTACAGGGGGCTTTATTTGGTAGGAAATCTTGATTTTATTCAACCAAAACTTGCCCCCAAGTCAGGAATTAAAAAATAACTACCTGGTTTGGGGGCACTGGGGAGCAACA
The DNA here is from genome assembly GCF_000004195.4 of Xenopus tropicalis. Lineage (NCBI taxonomy): Eukaryota > Metazoa > Chordata > Amphibia > Anura > Pipidae > Xenopus > Xenopus tropicalis. The sequence goes on along the minus strand of NC_030683.2, from coordinate 125,449,908 downwards.
TCCAAAGACTGGGGAGCAAAATGTTGCTCACGAGCCACTAGTCACTGATGTACGATTGACTCCAAATGGTAAAAATTCATATTTTTTCTAAGTTTTAGAACTGTGCATATTTTCTGCAATTTTTTAGTTAATTTCCGCAACTTTTTTGTACTTTGCGACAATTTGTGCGACAAAATCGTATTGTTTCAATGAGTACGAAAGTTTCATTATTCATTCAAACTTCAGTATCGCGACTTTCCTTGGGCCAGGTTGGAGCTGCAGAGTGCCATTGAGCCCTATGGGAGACTTTCCTTGGGCCGGGTTGGAGCTGCAGAGTGCCATTGAGCCCTATGGGAGACTTTCCTTGGGCCGGGTTGGAGCTGCAGGGTGCCATTGAGCCCTATGGGTGACTTTCCTTGGGCCGGGTTGGAGCTGCAGAGTGCCATTGAGCCCTATGGGAGACTTTCCTTGAGCCAGGTTGGAGCTACAGAGTGCCATTGAGCCCTATGGGAGACTTTCCTTGGGCCGGGTTGGAGCTGCAGAGTGCCATTGAGCCCTATGGGAGACTTTCCTTGGGCCAGGTTGGAGCTGCAGAGTGCCATTGAGCCCTATGGGAGACTTTCCTTGGGCCAGGTTGGAGCTGCAGAGTGCCATTGAGCCCTATGGGAGACTTTCCTTGGGCCGGGTTGGAGCTGCAGAGCGCCATTGAGCCCTATGGGAGACTTTCCTTGGGCCAGGTTGGAGCTGCAGAGCGCCATTGAGCCCTATGGGAGACTTTCCTTGGGCCAGGTTGGAGCTGCAGAGTGCCATTGAGCCCTATGGGAGACTTTCCTTGGGCTGGGTTGGAGCTGCAGAGTGCCATTGAGCCCTATGGGAGGCTTTCCTTGGGCCGGGTTGGAGCTGCAGAGCGCCATTGAGCCCTATGGGAGACTTTCCTTGGGCTGGGTTGGAGCTGCAGAGTGCCATTGAGCCCTATGGGAGGCTTTCCTTGGGCCGGGTTGGAGCTGCAGAGTGCCATTGAGCCCTATGGGAGACTTTCCATGGGTCGGGTTGGAGCTGCAGAGTGCCATTGAGCCCTATGGGAGGCTTTCCTTGGGCCGGGTTGGAGCTGCAGAGTGCCATTGAGCCCTATGGGAGACTTTCCTTGGGCCAGGTTGGAGCTGCAGAGTGCCATTGAGCCCTATGGGTGACTTTCCTTGGGCCGGGTTGGAGCTGCAGAGTGCCATTGAGCCCTATGGGAGACTTTCCATGGGTCGGGTTGGAGCTGCAGAGTGCCATTGAGCCCTATGGGAGGCTTTCCATGGGCCGGGTTGGAGCTGCAGAGTGCCATTGAGCCCTATGGGAGGCTTTCCTTGGGCCGGGTTGGAGCTGCAGAGTGCCATTGAGCCCTATGGGAGGCTTTCCTTGGGCCGGGTTGGAGCTGCAGAGTGCCATTGAGCCCTATGGGAGACTTTCCTTGGGCCGGGTTGGAGCTGCAGAGTGCCATTGAGCCCTATGGGAGGCTTTCCTTGGGCCGGGTTGGAGCTGCAGAGTGCCATTGAGCCCTATGGGAGACTTTCCTTGGGCCGGGTTGGAGCTGCAGAGTGCCATTGAGCCCTATGGGAGACTTTCCTTGGGCCGGGTTGGAGCTGCAGAGTGCCATTGAGCCCTATGGGAGACTTTCCTTGGGCCGGGTTGGAGCTGCAGAGTGCCATTGAGCCCTATGGGAGACTTTCCTTGGGCCGGGTTGGAGCTGCAGAGTGCCATTGAACCCTATGGGAGGCTTTCCTTGGGCCGGGTTGGAGCTGCAGAGTGCCATTGAGCCCTATGGGAGACTTCCCTTGGGCCAGGTTGGAGCTGCAGAGTGCCATTGAGCCCTATGGGAGACTTTCCTTGGGCCGGGTTGGAGCTGCAGAGTGCCATTGAGCCCTATGGGAGACTTCCCTTGGGCCAGGTTGGAGCTGCAGAGTGCCATTGAGCCCTATGGGAGACTTTCCTTGGGCCGGGTTGGAGCTGCAGAGTGCCATTGAGCCCTATGGGAGGCTTCCAAAATCATGCACTGAAGGATCAAAGTAAGAAAGGTTTTCGTGCCTTTTATGATCATTCGGATATGAAAATTTCTGAACTTTTGTATCGTACCACAATATTTTCGTACAACCACAACGTGATGCAAAATTTTTGTAGTTGATAGGAATGTTTCTTAAACGTACTTTTCAAAGTCCAAAATTTGGACTTTGATAAATCAGCCCTTGGAGTATTTTGATATTTGTTTGGGTATTGTAACCCATGTTAAATTGTTAATTGTCTATACTGAGATTTTTTTCCCCATGAATAGTGTAAATGAATTTGTGAAATGGCAAAAAATTCACAAAATGCAGTTACCGTCTCAGACATTTTTTTTTTTTTGCTTTGATGTATCTTATTTTTAGATATTTATAAAAGTTTGTACTGGGAACTCCAAATTGATCTTGTATTGATTTGATTTCAGTCCTTGTTTATCAAACAGTTGTGATAAATTGGTGAGACCATTATGAATTCACTCACTGAGTTGTAATTTGGGGATTAATTGTCTTTTCCGACATTTATTATGTGTCAGAATTACAAAACATGAGTGTGAAAATACCCATCTGAAAGCTGTTGATGTCAATATTTTTTGGGCCCTTTTACTTTCAGGTATTTGTGTTTTTTGTGTTTCTTTTGTGCTATTTGTCAAATTCACAATTCGCGACATTCACTTTTTTTTAATTCATTTCATCTTTTTTTATTGTGGTTTTCAATAAATAAGAAAACATTCATGATTTTTTTTTAAAAGTAAGTCGTGGTAGAAAAAAACCTCTACACCAATTAGATTTTTAATAAATGGGGCTCCCCGAAGCTGAGATATTTATTGCCTATTAAAGTAACAATCTAAGACATTTTTCTGTACTTGGGAGATGTTTCTCTGGTAAAAAAAAAATGAAATAAACCACAAGGAGATTATAAATAAAATACTGATTTGTTTTTATCAGCAGAGAACTCAACTGTATTCACTATGTCTACATCAACCCCAGTGTTGGAGACTCTACACAATATATTTACAACAGGTAATCCTATATAATAAATGTATTGCACTACACAACCTTATACAGGTATGGGATCCCTTATCTGGAAACCCGTTATTCAGAAATCTCCGAATTACAGAAAGGCCATCTCCCATAGACATTTTAATTAAATAATTTTAAAACTGGTTTCCTTTTTCTCTGTAGTAATAAAACAGAACCTCTACTTGATCCCAACTAAGTTATAATTACCCCTTATTGGGGCAGAACAGCCCTATTGGGTTTATTTAATGGTTAAATGATTCCCTATTCTCTTTAATAATAAAACAGTACCTGTACTTGATCCCAACTAAGATATAATTACCCCTTATTGGGGGCAGAACAATCCTATTGGGTTTATTTAATGGTTAAATGATTCCCTTTTCTCTGTAATAATAAAACAGTACCTGTACTTGATCCCAACTAAGATATAATTACCCCTTATTGGGGGCAGAACAGCCCTATTGGGTTTATTTAATGGTTAAATGATTCCCTTTTCTCTGTAATAATAAAACAGTACCTGTACTTGATCCCAACTAAGATAATCTGTCACGTTTCGCTTCAGTGAAAAATTTGCAAATCTTTCAAATGAAAAAATGTTGCGCGCCAAAAAAATTGATGCCCGCGGCTATTCTTTTGACGTATTCTTTCATCCATTTTGGGAAACAATCTGCCATTGGTGAAACATGGAAATTCACCGCAAATCCATGCCTGGTGAAACATTTCGCCTATCACTAAATGTGGTTTATTTTTATTTTGCACATTTGATTTCATGAACTTATAAAAGGCTACATTAGTTTAGCAACTTAACATTTCCAAATGGAACCAGTTTGTGAGCAGAATATTGTGTTAAAAATCATAGACAAAGTTGCTCCATGCACAATTGATTGTACTGCATCACTGAGCTGGCTGAATGTAAGAAACAATAAACAATAAAACATCTATATTCCTGAGGATTATATGTGCATATTCAAATGTAGACTAACTGGACATATTTTATTCAGCAGAGACCACAACAACGCTAACAAGGACCCCAATGGTGTTACAGACGTTACAAGTAACATCATCAACAGGTATCTGGGGGCTAAATTACTGTGTTTATTGCTGACTCTAAGGGGCACATTTACAAATCCACAAACATCCAAAAGCGTCCGAATGCGTTTTTTTCGTAATGATCAGTATTTTTGCGTTTTTTTCGTCGCCATCGCGATTGTTTCGTATTTTACGCGACTTCTTCGTCGCCGTTACGACTTTATTGTATATTTTCCGCGACTTTTTCGTCGGCGTCACCAAAAATTCGGATTGGGTTTTCCGCCGTTTACTATAGCGCAAGACAAAAAAATCGCGACGGCGACTAAATTATCGTGCAAAATACGATAAAGTCGCGCCGCCGCCAAAAAAGTCGCAACAAATACGAAACAATCGGGACGGCGATGAAAAAAAACCGCAAAATTTTTGTTTCCAATCCGTTTTTTTCCCATTCGGGATTCGAGGATTAGTAAATGTGCCCGTAATTATCTGTATGGATCTTGGGAGATGATAAAAACTCCATTAAACTGTGATGTACAAATTGCTTCCCAGCCAGTTATGGTAATGTATCATGTTTTCTGCAGCTCGTTCCCAATCTAAAGTATGTTTTAATTATGAGGATGGCATTTGATCAAGATTTTCACCTAGAAATGCGGTGACACAACAATGGGCCCTACTGATATGTAATCTCCGATGATAATAGCAGACTTAAGACAAGTCATAATGTTTTTTGGTGATACATTTTCCTCAAGAAATCAAAATGCAATCCCATAGAGATATTACTTTGGTAGGAGGTAAAAAAAAAAAAATGAATCTAATAATGTTGGGGGTTTATTTTATTTATTTATTTTTTTTTTATCAGAAACCACAACTGTGCCGATAACAATCCCAACATTGGGGACTACACAGGAAATGTCAACAACAGGTAATTGTGCTCTGAAATGAATGAAATAAGCGAGTTTCAAGAGCAAGTTTGTCATTTTAAAAAAATGCTGGAGAGAAACAATGAGAGAAAATATGAATGTAATAATATCGGGGATTTATTTTTAATCAGAAACCACAACTGTGCCGATAACAATCCCAACATTGGGGACTACACAGGAAATGTCAACAACAGGTAATTGTCTCTGTAATAAATATATCATTATCTACATCTTTGTTCAACAAACTGACTTTTAGCCTTGGCTCCAGCTGTAGACAGGAAACCATCTCCTGAAACAACCTACAGGTATATAATATTTTAGCTTTATAAGGACATATGTGCCAAAGCCATTATATGTTTTACTGTGCTGCCTCCAAAAGAAATAAAATGATACCTGATAATACAAATACGTTTTTTTTCTCAGCAGAGACCAGAACCTCAACAGCCTCAACATTGGAAGCTACACCAGAAACATCTTTACCAAGTAATACATTTGTCTTTGTGTCTATCTGTCTGCCTATCTGTCTGACTGCTTTCCATCAAGTCACATTGATTGCAAGATTCTGTACTGGGCAATGCAGGGCTGTGTAACTGAAGGAATAGTGGGCATACTGTATACTGGAGAAAAATATATTTGCTTGAAATTTTTTGGCAAAACAATGCACATTTTTTATTCAGCAGAGACTACATCAGGCTTGAGAGCAAGTCCCCTGGTGCAAGAAACATCTACAGCAGGTACCGTTTCTTCATTAAAATTAGTGATGAGCAAATCTGTCCCATTTTGCTTGAAATGGCAAAATTTTCCAAAATGTATTAAAGTCAATGGACTTTTTTTGTGGCGACTTCTTTCATAATGGGGGACTTTCTTTTTTTCTGACCATCTGACTTTTTTTTCAGTCACTGGAGTCTATGGG